>NC_141990.1:29019973-29320991 GCF_049901715.1 Pseudonaja textilis | reverse complement strand
TCACTTTCACCAAATGTGATCTGCCCTATGTACAAAAGTGCCTGTTATCTAAGTTATTTACCAAAAATACGGGAAGCCTCAGTTGCTTCAATGTAGTTTCCTTCTTCCGTTTTTCAGTCTTTTAAACAGCTGTTCTTCTATATTCCTCTTTCATGGAACTATTCATATTGAGTTAATCTTTCATTTTGATACCCTGTCTGGATAGCTATATCATGTGATGCTCAGCTGAGTCCTCTCACATTTCTTAAACTATGATTTTAAATCTTTTTGAGCATGTCAGATTTAAATAACAAGTCCCTGCAATTTTATCTTCCTATCTACAGTTGTTTTAAAAGTAAAACAGTTTCCAACATTTTGTGCCTTCTTGTCTACTTGTTATAATTTACTTTTGAGTCAGGATTAAATTTTAATATATTTCCTTTTGAAGTCTCAGCATCTGTTGTGTTTTCCCCTTCATCATCATTGCCAATACTGGTTATCTGTTATCATCATACATTTCCAGAAGATGCTGTCTCCTACATTAAAATCTTGAACTTTAATTAAACTTTGGACGTCCACCAAACAGGAAGGAATATAGAGAAGACCTAATTATACAGAAAGAAGAGGAAGAAATAAGTCTCCAGTTGTGTACAATGTATCTATGTGGCAAGACTCCAGTTTCAGAAGAATACACTTTTAGCCAGAAGATCAGATATTTTCTTTATCTCATTTGCTAAATACACACAAACCTATGTGTATAATTTTATTGGTTTCTAGGTAAGTAAGTAGCAGCAGTAAAGAAAAAATATGAAGTGAGAGAAATGGAAATGGGAAAAAGAAAGTATAAAAAGCAAAGTAGAATAATAAAAAACCAAGAAAATATACAGAACTTTCCATTTTTTTCAATAATTATAAACAAATTCATTATCCCTGCTCCTGTTTGGTTTTAAAATAATTAATTGATCCTTTTTCAATTATCAGAATCATAAATCATTACTTTACTTTTTTCTGTTTTCAACAAAAAATCCATAAAAGGTTTCTAGAAGGAATTATTGTTTCATCAGGGATGAAACAAGTCAGTTTTGCCATTTCTGTCAGTTTCTTTTTCCTTTTTAAATTAGTACAGCATAGTAAAAATATTTTCAAAATGCAAAATTACAAAATGAGCCAAATTCTGTTTTTAGCTGTTGCATTTTTATTAAGGCAGAACACAGAACATTAAATTGCATTCTTCATTGGGTTGATAGTAATTAAATATATATAAATATAAAACATATTAAGGACCTGTTAATTTTAGGACTAACAAATTAATTGAAGAACAAAAGAGCTTTGAAAAAATCACAGTTTATCCTACAATGAAAGATAACTGACTTAAATCTGGATCAGGTTTTGTCTAATACAGGCATTATCTGTCTGATGACTGATTCAATATCAATATGATTTGAATATCTAATGTATAAGCAGAAAAATGCAGAAGGATATTTTTCAGATACCCTAAACTTAAGCTTTTAAAAAAGAAATAGCTGCCTGTTATATTGTGCCACTGCACCAGCAGTAGAAAAATAGAGATACTGATAGAAGACCTATAGAATATGGTTATAAAGTACAAAATGTTATCTCTGATGCAGTGTCAACATTCCCTTCAAGGGCAACCTCTTTAAGTGAGTCAAAATAGTTAAGCTTCATTTTAACATAATCAATTTATAAATGTATGTTTTATATTGTCTTTTAAATGCTGTTACAGTTGGACACATCTGAAACTGCATAATGGGCAGGATAAACTATAGATTCATACAGAATAGAATAGAATAGAATAGAATAGAATAGAATAGAATAGAATAGAATAGAATAGAATTCTTTATTGGCCAAGTGTGATTGGACACACAAGGAATTTGTCTTGGTGCAAATGCTCTCAGTATACATAAAAGAAAAGATACATTCATCAAGAGTCAAGAATCATAAGGTACATACACTTAATAATAGTCATAGGATACAATAAGCAATCAAATCATACTAGAAAACAGTCAATATAAATCGTAAGGATACAAGCGACAAAGTTACAGTCATACAGTCACAAGTGGGAGGGGATGGGTGATAAGGAATGATGAGAAGGTTAATCGTAATAGTAGTGCACACTTTGTAAATAGTTGGACAGTGTTGAGGGAATTATTTGTTTAGAAGAGTGATGGCATTTGGGGAAAAAACTGTTCTTGTGTCTAGTTGTTCTGGTGTGCAGTGCTCTATAACATCATTTTGAGGGAAGGAGTTGAGTGGCCCATTCCAGTATAGAAGCCAGTGCTTTTCAACTCTGGGAATTCTGGGAGTTGAAGCTCACTCATCTTACAGTTGCCAAGTTTTGAAAAACGCTGATTTAGATCATTAACTCCAATAGTCTAATCAATACAGGCTATTAGCCTCCATTTGAACATAGGCAATGAAGGTGAAACTATCATCTTCCTGAATAACAGAATAGAAACATAAGAAAGCAAGTAAGCAAGCAAGAAAGAATAGTGTAAAGAATAGACCATATATTTTAACTAGATGAGATTCTTAGAGAAAGGAGTTTCTTAATCATGGTAGCACATACTGATGTGTGAAGATGAAGATGGAACCTGGTCTCTGATTTCATTTATACACAATAATGTATTCTATCCTTTTTATTTGGCAGACCCAGCAAGGCTTGACCTCCAATGTATCTGAGTGCATCGTCAAAATGAGCAAAATATAGAAGTTCATGGAACAACTTATCTACCTTTTTAAAAATGATCTAAGAATGCTTAAGTAATTTTACAACTGTTTTTTCCATTAAAAACAAGGCTTATAAACATATGGCTCTTATTACTCAGTATTCTAATGACAAATTAAAGCTTCCTGATTCATACTACACTAAGCATGAACAGAAAAGAAGACCATGTACTACTGTTAGAAAACTCTACTTAAAGATGGATGGATAGATTTAATTATAGTTGATATAACATTATATACACGTATGTCTTATATGATTTATATTTTACTTTCAAGGAAATTAAAAAAAATGTATCCCAGTGGACCTGTCCTAGTCACATATTTAACACAGTTTTCTTTCAGCTGAACCTTTTACCAACAAGCAATTTCTAAAGGTGAGTTCTTTTTTTTTTGAAGGGGGGTGGTGCATCCAGTGAGTTAAAGAATAGTCCCTCCTCCAGATTCCAACAGAACAGGACAGTTTTTTACATGTTTTCTGAAGTATGGGAGAGATGAAAATCCATGAGGAAGGAATTCCAGATTATGGGGGTATAGATAGTCCTTGATTTATGGCCATAATTGAGACCACAATTTTGATCATAGTCATGAAGGTAGAAAATCAGGTCATCACAGGACTGTGTCCAATTTAACTTTTTTTTTTGCAGCTGTCATTAAGCAAATATCACAGTGGTTAAGTGAATGCCAGAGTTGTTAATGTTAACATTGTTCACTACGGGGCTGTTTTTGCCAGAAATTCAAAGTAAATGCCAGGTTGCAGTAAAACAGTTGTAAACAGTGGTCACATAACTGCTGGACACTGCAAATTGCCTTAAATGGATGTCAGATGCTGAGTGCCCAAAATATGGTCATTTATCATGGGGTGTGTGTGGATGCTGGACCTTCAAATCTGGATCACAAATCCCTTTTTGGGGATCCATCATAACTTTAAATGGTTACTAAGTGACCAGTCATAAGTTGATGGGGAAAAATGTGTGTGGGGGGGGGAATTCAGCTGGTTTGGATCTGTTTGGGCGAACCGAATGTTAAATTTACATCTGGTTTGCTGAACTGGTAGTTGAATTGACCAGCTGGGCCCGCCCACCACACATACTGTTATGTCCCTGGAACTTGCCAAAGTCCCCACCCAGGTCCGTTCATGCTGCGGGGGCGTTTGCTGCCCCTCATTGGCTGGCCTCCCTCGACAGCCGGCTATAAAAGCCAGCTGCAGGGTTCGGCCAGCCGCTGTTCGCTGTGAGCCTGCTCCAGGCAGGGCTAACACGTTCAGTCCTTTATTGTTTCAATAAAGTCTTGTTGCATCCATGCCCTTGTCTAGCCTCTCATTGCTCAACCACAACACTGGCGACGAGGATGGGATGGCTACCAGAGGCAATCCGCAACAGCTGAAATCACTAAATTGCTGAGCCGCAGCCGCGCCGCCGGAGAGCTCGGTCAGCAAGAGCGAAAGTAACAAGCATCTGTAGCCGCTTTGGTTAGCAAGCTACAGGGGAAAGTGGAGCGCTGCGAGCCGCAGCCGCTCAACACAAAAGAGCGCGAAATTCAAACGGCTGTCGTTTGAATTTCTTACCGGAATACAGCGCGGTGCTGTTATTCCGAGTCACTGACGCCTACGCAGGCACGAAATTGAAGCGCTATCAGAGGCGGCTAGCCATTACCGCCTACGCTCCCCAGGAGCGCGAAATTCAAAACGCTGCCAACAGCCGTTGCAGCCTAGCCACAATTGTTAACCCAGAGAGAGCAGAGAGGTTCTGTGAAGCCTCTCCAGAGCTGAAGTCACTAGCCTGACAAGAGCACAAAGTGTCATTTTGTTGTCCCAGAGAGATTTCACAGCAGCATAACCTGCAGAAGTCCTCATCATGAACTCCAACCCAGCCTTCCCACCATTCAAGCCGGATGAAGAGAAGTGGGAGTCATACAAAAATCGCTTTAATCACTATATCGACGCCATCGGTCTGGCTGATGCGGGGGAGCACAGAAAGAAGTCATTCTTCCTCAGTTATTGCGGGGCCATCGTTTTTGATACAGCCACAGCACTCGTCGCTCCACGTGAGTTAAAGAATGTTCCCTGGGCAGAATTGCTGGAAATTCTCACCAATCATTACTCCCCTAGGTCCTCACAGATCGCGAGGTGCTTCACCTTCCGGATGAGGAAGCAAGCTGAAAAAGAAACCGTCAACCAGTACATGGCCGCCTTGAGGACTGCAGCCCTCCACTGCGGGTTCGGGAACTACTTAGATGACATGCTCCTCGACCAGCTCGTCTGCGGGGTCAAGGACCTTCACCTCCAAAGGCGACTGCTTGCCAGGAAGGATCTCAACCTCTCCCAGGCCGTTGAGGAAGCCTTGGCTGCGGAACTGGTAACACAGTCAGCCACTGAGATTCAAGGTCCCGTTCCCAAACAAAGCTATGCCACCATCCACTCAGAAGAGGTGGTCAGCGAAGAGGTCCCTGACGATCAAACAGACATCCACCGCCTCGCTCATGCCAAACAACCACAGGTAGGAACCAGGCAAGAAAGCAACAGTTCACCGAAGCACATCGTCCTATGCCTATCCTGTGGCGGTCCTCACTCGAGAGCTACCTGCAAATTCAAAGGCGCCACCTGCAACAATTGCCACAAAAAGGGCCACATCGCCAGAGTCTGCCAGGCCGCGCACAACTCTGCACAAAAGGTTCCTCCCTTGTCCCATTCTGGACTCCAAAGGCAAGTACTAAAGTGTCACACTTGCTACCATGCTAATCACACCTGTCATTCTATTAGTAAAATCACACTCTCCATTTTATTAGAAGGTAAACCTTGTCGTATGGAGGTTGACACAGGGTCAGCGCTCTCAATCATCTCTTGGAGCACTCTCAAGAGAATCCAGCCCAGACTATCCAGAGACCAGCTCCAGAAGTGCCAGCTCACCTTGAGGGACTATCAAGGGAAGGACATCCCAGTACTCGGCAAAGGCAAGTTCCTTGTTAATTTTAAAGCTTTCAAATGCCACCTGCCTCTAGTGGTAGTTAACGGCAACCTCCCTAGTCTCTTGGGGCTTGATTGGTTCCCCTACCTTGGCCTAGGGTTAACAGGAGTCCATGCTGTCTCAGCTTCTGACACTGACTCCTTATTCACTGACTATTCAGACGTATTCAGCGATGAGTTGGGGTGTTATAACGGTACCCCCATCTCATTCGCAGTTGACCCCCAAGCAGTTCCAGTCCGGCTGAAACCTCATAGAGTTCCATTCGCCATTCGGCCTAAACTGGACGCAGAGCTGGATAAATTATTAAAGCAAGGGGTCATTGAGCCGACAGACTTCGCCAAATGGGAGATGCCAATTGTCACACCCCTTAAAAAGGACGGCAGTCTGAGAATTTGTTCGGATTACAAAACAACAATCAACCGCTTTCTACAAGTTAGCGCTTACCCAGTACCGGTCATTCAACATTTACTGCACACTTTTGAGCCTGGCAACATTTTTGCCAAATTGGACATGTCACAAGCGTATCAACAGTTCCCTGTTGACAATCAAACAGCCGAACTACAAACGATTGTGACCCACAGGGGTGCTTTCTGGTGCAGGCGTCTCCAGTTTGGCGTAAGTGTTGCCCCAGGCATTTTCCAATCCCTCATGGAGCGTATACTTCAGGGCCTCCCTGGCGTAGTACCCTACTTCAACGACATTTTGGTCTCGGCCAGGGACAGACCCCAACTCTTCCAGAGAGTCAGAGCAGTGTTAGACAGGTTCAGACAGCATGGCCTCAAATTAAAACGGGAGAAATGTGCCATTGCCACTAGACAAGTGGACTTTCTGGGCTATAGAATTGACGCCTCAGGCATTCACCCCCTAGAATCCAAGGTCAAGGCAATCCATGAGGCACCCACGCCAACCACTAAAGCCGAGCTACAAGCCTTTTTGGGATTATTGAACTTTTATGCGTCATTCCTACCTCACAAAGCATCAGTAGCAGAGCCTTTACACAGGCTCCTAGATAAAAAATCACCTTGGCACTGGGGACACAAGGAAGACACCGCTTTTCGCGCAGTCAAATCACTGCTCACATCAGACGCGGTCCTTATTCAATTTGACCCACACCTCCCATTGGTACTAGCAGCGGATGCATCCCCTTTTGGGATTGGAGCCGTATTAAGCCATAGACTACCCAACGGCTCCGAGGCACCAATCGCTTTCTTTTCCAGAACGCTCTCAGCAACAGAGCGTAACTATAGTCAAATCGACAAGGAGGCTTTAGCCGCAGTGGCAGCGGTAAAGAAATTTCATGAATTCCTTTTTGGCCACAACTTTGACCTAATCACGGATCACAAGCCTCTCCTGGGTCTTCTATCTGGAGACAAGCAGACTCCCCAAGTGTTGTCTCCCAGAATGACAAGGTGGACCTTGTTCCTGGCGGCTTACTCGTATAAGCTCATCCACCGCCCAGGCAAAACATTGAGCCACGCAGACGCCCTCAGCCGCTGCCCCCTGCCAGCTCCAGCTGAGGATCCGGCCCCGGTCCATGCCATCTTCGATGTTACCGAACTCGACCTTCCTGTCACCGCCCTCGACATCGCCACCAAATCCAGGACGGACAAAACAATCGCCCAGGTACTGGACTGGGTGAGGAGGGGGTGGCCGGGCTCTAACCTCGCAGCCGAATTCACACCTTTTAAGACCCGTCAACAGGAACTATCCAGCTTACAGGGCTGCCTGTTGTGGGGCACCCGAGTTGTCATTCCGGCCTCGCTTCGCACACCAGTCTTAGAGGCACTACACGAGGGCCACCCAGGCATCGTCCGAATGAAGGCGTTGGCTCAGAGTTACGTCTGGTGGGAGAGCGCCAACGCGCCTTGGTCAAGGCTACACATTGACTTAGCGGGACCAATACACAGCAAAACCTTCTTGGTGGTCGTAGATTCATACTCTAAATGGATCGATGTGGCCCAACTATCCACGACCACCACGCAAGCAGTTACCAAGGCCCTGACCCACCTATTCGTAACACACGGGCTACCAGATACCATAGTTTCGGATAATGGCCCCCAGTTTGCCTCAACAGAATTTAGCCGCTTTGCCACCAATCTTGGCATCCGACACATCTTCATGGCCCCCTTTCATCCTGCCAGCAACGGGCTGGCAGAGAGAGCCGTTAGATCCACAAAGGAAGCGTTAGCCAGATTCAGCAAAGAAGATTGGCATCACAGACTCTCCTGCTTCTTGCTAAGCCAACACTCAACCCCTTGCATGGTCACGAACAAATCCCCAGATGAACTTCTGATGGGTAGACGCCTAAGAACTGTATTGGATAGGCTCCACCCTCATTATTGCCCTGACACTCCTCTCGCTTCAATGACGGGGGTCAGAGATTTTGTCTTGCAGGAACATGTCTTTGCAAGGAACTATGCCAGAGACCCGCTTTGGATTCCAGGAGTGATAGTCGCCATCACCGGCCCCAGGTCGTACCGAATCCAGCTGGAAGACGGCCGCATATGGAGAAGGCACCTGGACCAGCTAAGGAAGCGACAGGGTACCTTCGCCAGTACCGGATCGTGGGCTCAGGTCAGTCCCCAGGTGCCTCACCAAACTCTCATCGAAGACCATGCCAGAGACTCTTCACCACCGTCACCCGTGCCAAGGGAGCAGGCAGTAGACCGGGACTGCCCGATGGGCCCTCCACCTGAACCAGCAGATGGGGCCACGACATCGCCGCCCAGAAGCACTGCACCGGTACCAGCGCAGACCTCAGAGCGAGGCTGCACCCCATCACCAACCCAACCAGTTTCCTCGAACTCTGAGACGCTTGGTAACTCACCGGAGTTACGACGCTCGGGGCGCCAGCACAGACCGCCCGCTTATTTAAATGACTATGCGTGTTCGCATCTGGGGGGAAGGGGTGTTATGTCCCTGGAACTTGCCAAAGTCCCCACCCAGGTCCGTTCATGCTGCGGGGGCGTTTGCTGCCCCTCATTGGCTGGCCTCCCTCGACAGCCGGCTATAAAAGCCAGCTGCAGGGTTCGGCCAGCCGCTGTTCGCTGTGAGCCTGCTCCAGGCAGGGCTAACACGTTCAGTCCTTTATTGTTTCAATAAAGTCTTGTTGCATCCATGCCCTGGTCTAGCCTCTCATTGCTCAACCACAACACATACCCCTCCCAGGAATCTCCACACAGCCCATTTTGGATACTGGTAAGTGCAGGGTTTGCACAGAGGCTCTGGGAGGACAAAAAATGGGCCTTCCGGAAGTCTGGAAACGGGCCTGTTTCCGGCTTCCAGAGGGGCTCCGGAGGTTTTCACTCTCCCAGAGGCCTGAGGGAAGCTTCCGCACCCTGCAGAAGGTGAAAAATGTCCCTCCCAGAAGTTCTGGTAGGCTACACCCACTATAAGAAAATAAAGGAGGGAGTGTCATGTTTCCTGGAAATACTGCTTTGCATTGGGGTCTGTAGCTGGTGAATAGAGTTATCAAAAAAGCAGGGGGAATTCCAAGCTGTAAAGCGGTGTTGAAAGGCTGGAAAATGCCTTTCTTCTGAGGATTCGGTTTTCCTGCTGGGAGAACTCTGGTTTAAAGACAGAGACAACTGCTTGGAAGCGGGTTCCTTTTATTTTTCAGGAAGGCAAGAGATAGCAAGAAGTCTGCGTTCCTGGGGCTAGCCATCTTTGTATAATAAACCCCTGATTTTTATACCTTTTCTCCTTTTGTGTGTGAGTGCTTGTGTTTGTATTTCTTAATGTTTTAAATCCTGTCAGGGGGTTGTCTTCATTTCCGCCAGAGGGTAAACTCCGCGGGGTGGTTTGATTGGATTATCAGTTTCATCCTAATGTTTTCTTATATTTGTTTGGTGGCAATCTCCTGTCTGCTATGGAATTTATTTCGTGTCTTTTGTCTATTTGTTTTGCTGATTTGGCATGACCTGTTGTTTATAAGGGATTTCTTTTTCTTGTTTCCCCAGCTTTCTTAATTACTTGGCTTTTGTCTAGGGGGCTTCTTTCAATACCTTTTATTAAATCTCTTTTCCTATGCAAGTTTGTTTTATGGCTGGCCTGATGTTCCCTTTGGGCTTTTCCTGCTTGGGTGCCACCACTGTCCTCATGAAGTTCCCTTTCCACAATCCTTCATTTTTTTTTTAAGAGGGTGGTCTCTGATTGAATGTCTGGGTATACTTGGTATTTGTGATCAATCTGGATCATTATCATGGCTGCCTGTCTCCCCTTTAATTTTCTCTTCTGAGAGGGAATACAGGCCTTTAGGCAGCTAAGGCAGGGTGGTATGCATCGACAGAGGCAACACATGAGGGCTCCAAAGACACAAATGGTGACTGTGGTTGTTATAAGGATTTTGAGCCAATGGAAATCTGGCATCCATGAGAAGAGCCATGAAAAGTCCAGGAATGATTGCTCCTGACCAATATTCTGAGATAGCTCTTTCAGGTGGTGGATGTCCCTCCCTACGAGTTCTGAGGTTTCGTCCAGATTGAAGCAACACATCCCTTGGAATGTTTCGCAGCCATAGTTATGCTTCAAGAGAAGGAAGCCTATTGCTGCCCTATTCTCCAAGGTGGCTTCTCTGACCTCCCTCAGTTCTCTGTTGAGGGCATCCAGGGCATGGGAGGTCGAATTCAAGCTTTTTGCCAGGGTACATGCCAGTCTATTCAAATTTTTAGAATTTCGCACTGCCAATCCAGGTATCCCTACCAAGGATATTGCCAATGAGATGTATTCTGTTTTTGTGGGAAGGGAGACTTTGGAATCACAGTCTGAGTCTAGGGTTTGGAAGGCTCTCCTGTGTCGTCTCTGTAAGGATGGCATAAGCATGGTTAACCTTCCCAAGGTGCAGGGGCCATTTGTGACATTTGCAGGAAGGTATGAGTAGGCTTTTAAGCCACAAAGGAAAAACCATCCTGGTGGGAGATTCAGGTAACTATATGAAAATGATATGGTCTCTGTATAGTTGCATTTTAGTTCTGTGTTGCTAAGACTGGTGCATTCTGTGACCCTAGCTGTGCTGCACCCAGTGACATTATAATTTCCCTCCTGCTAAGCAAAAGTTAGTGGTGTTGAGTATTTCTCTTGCTAAACATTCCCATATGTTTTCCTTTCCCTGGGATAAGCTTTGGTTCCAGGAACGCAGTTGCTTGTGTTACAAATGTTACAATTATTACAGATAATAATACATAGTATATATTGCATTTCATGTTCCCCGTTGCTAGATTCTTTTTCTTCCTTTCCTCCCCCCTCCTCTTTTTTTTTTTAATAGCAATGTAAAAAAAATGTAAAAGGTCAAGTATCAAAAAATTATGAGTAAGGTATGGTTAAAGTCCTTTTTGTTAAAAAAAATACAATGAAAAAAGGTTTTAAAAAAGGAAAGAAATGGAGAAGGTGAGACAAAAAAAAATAGTTTATAACTCAGCACCTGGGAGTCCAGTTTTGTGTAATGCAACATTTGCACTTGGTTCCTCACAGTGGTGTGGTTCAACAGTGTTGAAGAATGCTGCAAGCATCCATTGATCTGTGTCCCAATCTTTCTTGAGTTTGATGGGTGGGATTGATTGTGGTGGAGTTTGGCTATGGTCTATGACTGCTGGCTTTGCATGTGTCCAATGTAGCCAAGAGTCTCATTCTGCAAACCTTTATGGCGGTGTGTGTAGTCAGTAAAATTTGGTAGGGTCCTTTCCACCTGGGTTGTAGAGGGGAGGTTCTGGTGAAGAACTTGATCCACACCCAATCTCCTGGCTCATATGGCTTCTTCCAGGGGTAAGGTCTGTGTCAGCGCACTCTGGGTCCAGAGGATCTGTAGTCTCTTTTGCAGGGTTGTAAGATAAGAAGAGAGAACCCTATCCCCCCCATCTAAGCAAAGGGAATGAGGATCTAGGCTGAGAATGAGGATCCTAGTAGGGTATGTGGGGGGTGACCAAAAAGGATCTCAAAGGGGGGAAATACCTATATCTTGTCTTGGTCTGGTTCTGAAATAAAAGAGGGCAATTGGGAGCACTTGTGGCCAGGAGAGGTGTGTCTCCTGACAGAGTTTGCCCAGTAGGGTCTTCACCTCTTTGTTTGCTCTCTCCATGGCTCCTTTAAGTAGTCCCACTTCTGATGCACCCCAGCCCCATAAGGAGGATGGCAGGCTTTTTAAATCTTCATGAAGCCCTGTGTTGCTGGTTATCAGCATGATTGTCTTGTGTGTGCCTTTTCCTGGGATTTCCAATTGCAGCCCCTGTTTTCCACATGTTATGGTAGCACCCATTTTACATAGGAGATCCCTTCCTAGTAGAGACAGTGGGAACTGGGGGCAAATGGTAAATGCATGGTCTACTGTGAAAGGTCCTAGTTCATTACATGAACTAGGTACATTGTGGGTAAATTTTACAGAGATTATTCCTCCCGCCCCCCACTCCCATTATGCTATCCCAAGCCCCTTCAGCCACTGAAGCTTTATATGGTGGTTCAGGAATGAGGAGGTGGCTCCAGTATCAACTAAGCAATTGTATTTCTTTCCTCCTATAAGAATGGTGACAATGGGTTCCCCTTCTGGGGCATTTTCTAGGGGGATAGCCAGCCCGTTAAAGGTAGCCATGAATTCAGT
Source organism: Pseudonaja textilis (assembly GCF_049901715.1). Taxonomy (NCBI): domain Eukaryota; kingdom Metazoa; phylum Chordata; class Lepidosauria; order Squamata; family Elapidae; genus Pseudonaja; species Pseudonaja textilis. The sequence goes on along the minus strand of NC_141990.1, from coordinate 29,308,715 downwards.
GCTTTCATTGTCATGTTCTAGTCAAGAAGGGGGTAAATCTTGTTCTCTCCTTTGCTCCCATTGATGTCTATTGTTATTATTTATTGGAGGAAAGGGAGCGCTGGGTGGTGCCTGGTGACTGAAACTTTGTTGCTCAGTGTAATGGACTGGATTATTGGCTGGCCTCATGTTCCTAGGTGGTGGGTGATACCGGTTGCAGGAGGGGTGTTGCCTACATTGCCTGCTGAAATGACCTTCCTGTCTGCACCTATAACAATGCTGACATTTGCCTTGTGACCATCCTGCTTTATCGCAATGCTAGCATTTCTTTGAGTTATAGGGGTTTTTACCTGGCATTTGTCTGGCATCATGTTTCATTACAGCAAACATTTTTAAGTCTTCCTGTCTTTCTATTCGTCTCTTTCTATCTTTCTCTTCCTCTTTCAATTTGCCTCTTTGATCATAGACAAAGTTAGCAATCCTGCACAACTCTGCTATGTCTAAGGTTGGCCAATTAGAGATGAAGCGGTGGAAATGTTCTTTAATATCTAAGGTGGACTGATCCATGAAGGCTGAAGCTAAAATCCTTTGGTCCTTCAGGCAGCTAAGGTCTAGGTAGGCATATGCAGTAGCTGCTTCTGACAGGCGGACCCAAAAGGCATCAGGGTTTTCCTTTTCCCTTTGTGTTGTTTTTTTTGAAATTCAGACTAGTTTAAACGTTTTTTTTTCTTATTTCCTCTAGAGCTTCTAGTAAATTATCTTTTGCTCTAGTGTATTCGTCCCATTGATTGGTATCATTATAGTCCCAGTCAGGGCGATGTACTGGCCATGCGATGAGGGCTGGGGCTGCCTGACCAGGGATAGTTGGTGGTTTAGCTATTTGGTCTGTTTTTGGTTTTTTTCAAACAGTTTTAATAGTTTGTCTTTCATTAGAAAGACTTGTAACAGCAGAGTCATGTCACCCCAGGATGGATTATGGCTGTCTATGATAGATTTCAGGGTTTTAATAACTGTTTGAGGATCAGCCCTGAAAGCTGGGGTATCCTTTTTCCAGATGACTAGGTCAGAGGCAGAGAAGGGAGTGTGGGTAAAAACATATTCTAGTTGTCCCCTATTTCTGCCTGGCACTGGCTTGCTTAAAAGGGGAACCATAATCCGTGCCTCAGTATTCCCTTCCCTGAAATGGGTTTCAGGCTTTTCCTTATTTTTTTCTCGGTCAGGTCTTTGGTCCTAACAATTTCAGCCCAGCAGTACCAATAGGGTATTTGGCTCGGCTTAATGCATGTTCTAAGTGCTTTCAGGGTTTTATAATCTAAAGTACCGCTATCAGGCCAAATTTGTCTACCCGTGTCATTTCGCAATAAAGCCCACTTTTTGCAAATTCTTTTCGCTTCCTTTCTATTCATTCCAGTTAGGACAAGCAGTTGCCTTTCATATCAAGCCTCAAGTAATTTATCCAAGGGGGTCTCTTCCATTGCTCTCGAGCTACAACTTCCCATATTCCCTACCTGATGTGGGGATTACTTTGGTTTAGCCGGGCTCCCGCCGTCAGTTTTCAGACAAAAAAGGTCTGGAAAGGACTCCGGTTTCCCTACACACGGAGTATGGGCCCCTTTCTCGTAGGGAAACTCCGCCATCAGTTTTAAGACCCCCCCTAAAAAACGGGGATCTTGGAGGACCGTCTGCCCCCTAGCAGCCCGGTACGGGCCCCTTCCTATACTCCGCCGTCAGTTTTCAGATCTCCCTTAAAGGTGGGGATCTGGAAGGACCTGCTCTGCTTTGTAAGGCAAACTATTTCCAATTTTGTTTGCCAGCAGCCGGTACGGGCCCCTTCTAAATGCACAGGGCTTTACTTGCGGGATGCACTGGGACTATTTATTCTGCTTTCTATTTATTTCTCAACACCAGTTCCTTTCTCAGCCCACTCGGTTTTTCTTACGTCCTTCAGAAGGACTCACACTCTGTGATCACCCCTTGCGTTCCCAAATCCAGCCGGTCACAGCTTGTTGGAGCTAGCAGCTGGCTGGGGTGCGGCTGGCAATCACAGAGGAGGTGAGGTCCCACTGTTTCCGCAGAGAAAACCCACAATCACACACCTGGTACACTCACGCTTCCACTCCCTTCCCTAGTAAGATTATAAATTTGAAGCGGTACTCACCTGCTTTCAAGCAGCTGTTGAGCAGAAAAGCCCAAGGACTCCCTTTACTACCCTTATGCCTTCCGGGCTGGGTCCGTGGATGTTTTCCCTGGACAAAGAAGGTCCATGCTGGCTGGGTTTGGATCTGCGGGCCCGGTCCGGTGGCAGGGTTGGCTGGAAAACCTTCGTGGTCACCAATTGTTGAAAGGCTGGAAAATGCCTTTCTTCTGAGGATTCGGTTTTCCTGCTGGGAGAACTCTGGTTTAAAGATAGAGACAACTGCTTGGAAGCGGGTTCCTTTTATTTTTCAGGAAGGCAAGAGATAGCAAGAAGTCTGCGTTCCTGGGGCTAGCCATCTTTGTATAATAAACCCCTGATTTTTATACCTTTTCTCCTTTTGTGTGTGAGTGCTTGTGTTTGTATTTCTTGTACCTTTTATTAAATCTCTTTTCCTATGCAAGTTTGTTTTATGGCTGGCCTGATGTTCCCTTTGGGCTTTTCCTGCTTGGGTGTCACCACTGTCCTCATGAAGTTCCCTTTCCACAGGGGGAAGCTACAAAAAGGCATTACACTGAAGTTCAGGAGAAATCCCTCCCTCTCTCCCTCCCTCTCCTGTGTGTAAGTGTGAGTGTGTGTGTGGAGGGAAGAGATTCCAAATGCAGAAATTTAATCTACTTTTTAATGTATGATATGTGTCCTCAGGCATAAATATTGCTAACTCTGTTGTGACCACATCAGAAAAATGGGGGAACAGTCGGAAGCCCAAGTTGTTTAAGGGTGTGAAAACAGGATGTATAATAGGGTAGTCATCCTGAGAAAGCTTAGCCTTTTAAGATTAACTGGCATAAAGAATAATCTAGAGTAAATTGGACAGGAGAGACCCTAGTAGGAATTACATTGAGGAGTAATAAATCCCCAATTCAGGACCAAGTGCTGTATTAAACAGAAGCTGCTTATAGCTCATTGGGGAATCTTACTCATAATTTATTTTAATAGCATTCTATTCTCTATGCTACCAGCAGAGTATAGAACATGGAAAGACCCCTTGTGGCTGCTGGATTCTCTGACATGTTAGGTTTGCTTGGCAAGACAATCAAACATGTCTGCCAACCTTCTAACACATGATCTTCTACTGCTGCCCATTTTATTGCAAGAGTGAATGGGCTACTTGTTGCCAAAAGGGTTTGTTTCTTTATTCAAGATCTATGGCTACTAGCTCAAACACATGACTCTTAGGGGCTTACATAAATTAAAACTATATAAAACTAGAAAGTTATATAAAAATCATACATTAAAAAGCCACAAAAATTACAATGAAATTGGCAACTGAGGTGTAAGAAACCACCAAAACAAATAGATATAATCTTTGACTCAAGGAAGAATTCACCACCACCAGAATGCAACCACATGTCATGTTCATGGTGGCCTTAGGCAATTAAGAAAAGCACTTTAGGAATGAACTAGCAAATCAGTGCTGAATTTTATAAATGTTGAATTTGGGCTTTAGGAGATAAGAGAGACATGCCATCTCCGACACCCCCCTCCCACCAAAGTGCAAACTTTCGCTATTCCATGGCTGATTTTAAACAGTATGTTTTTCAGGTGTGGAAAAACCATGAGTGATCTGTAAACTGAACATAACTATGTATGTATGTATGTATGTATGTATATATGTATGTATGTATGTATGTATACCTTTGCCCATGTAAAGGCTATTTGAAGTTTGAATCATTGAAACTGGACTAAATTTTAATTTCAGATATGTTTCACTACCCATTCAGTCTGCTTCCTCAGTCAGCACAAAGTGCTTAGGTAGAGAGTCACTGAAATATACCAACTCCTGCCACACCACTAGGGACCCTGTTATGTATATATAAATAACGTAGTTGGGTTGACTATATATAAACTACAAATATATATGTTTGTAGCTTTAAGGAAAAATACTGTAATGTATTCTGATTGGTGTATTCTGTATTCTGATTGATTAATTATACAACAAGTTGCCATAAGAGGAAGCTATAGATCATGGTTTAATTCTCTTTCTCTTTTTCACTGATGATCTCTCTTGATACTGGTACTGACTGACTATGGACCAATACTGACTAACCCTGTTTATTTTGATATTCTGTTGATATTGAAGGTTATTTGTTGTGTTATGGTTTGATATCTGCCTGCTGTAAAAGACATGGAACTGGTAAGAAAACTTTATAACTAGATGTAAGAAGACTTTATAACTGGATATTAAAAACATGTATGACATGGACTGTTTATTGGACTGTGCTATTTCTTCAAGTAAACATTAATACAACTTGTTCAACTCTGTGTGGCTGTATATTTATTCATAACTGTTCTCATAAAGTATTTCCGTGTACATATCCTTTTTATACAAGGGTTACTCTGCACATATCCTAACAGACCCCTTCCTCAAATGCATTGCAAAATGTCTATGAAGATTCTCAATCATTGTCTGCAGTTGTCTAAAAGTTGAATCATTGCAACTAGTTGAATTGCAATAATTCAACTTTCAGACATCTTCAGACAACTTTCAGACATCTCTGCCTGGATGATTTAAAATCTTTATCGACATTTCCCCATCTATTTCTTATTTTTTATGATAATATGGTTCCTTTAATAACTGATCCACCTTATGGTAACTTTAATAACTGATAACTGATAACTGACCCTTTAATAATTGATCCATGTCACAGACTGTTCTTTATTAAGGAATGTATATGTGTGTGTGTGTGTGTGTGTATGTATATAGAACACACCCCCAGCCAATCAGAACACAGCCAACCCCCCAACCAATCAGAACACAACCAAAACCACACTCAATCAAGTCACACCCCCACTAGCAGTTAAAAGGAAGAAGCAGCTGCAAGCTCACATTACTCCGAGAAGCACAAAGCCAAAGACACAAGCCTGAAGATGATGAATGAGATGAAGAAAAAACCATTCTGGCATAGCAGTAGGCTAGCACCAAATTTAAAACAGAAATGGCTGTGAAAGTCTGACTCACAGACAAACACTATACAGAAGCCTGATGATGGCAGATGAGATTCTGCCGAAATGTTGCTACAACTTTAAAAGCACAACAGTAATGTCGTGGGAAAATACCCGAACAAAGCTGAATGCCATATATGTAGGTACCCACGAAAACTTAAGAATATATATATATATATATATATATATATATATATATATATATATATATATATATATATATATATATATATGGTATTCGGTTTTGTTCAGCTTTGTTATATATATTTTGCTTTGTATTTTATATTTAAAATGTTTATTTGAATTCTTCAAATTGTGAACACAGTTCAATATATTTGGAAACCTTTTTTATATCATACTCATATCTTCTTTGAAATTTGAAATATATATATATATACACACACACATACATCCACACAGTATATATTAAAAATATTGAGATAATTAACCATAAATATCATAGAACGGTTTTTATTGCAGAGATATAGCTACATTGTTTATCTATGCTGTAAATGGTCAAAACATTTTGGTAATGGCAAAGCAATAATAAAGTATTAGTTATTGTTTTCTCTCCAATCATTATCAAGTGATATTCAGTTTGATATTAGAACTCAAATGTTACTGAAGAAAATTATATGAATTGAAATCATTTGGTAGGAAAAGTTTTCAGTATTTCTGTAGACAAAAAACATAGTTTGGGGTATAATTAGGATATTTGAAAGATGATTACCACATTTTTTAGAATGAACAGGACCAAAGTGGAAAATCTGTGATGAAATCTACAAATGCAGAACTTCATAAATTCTGGAGAAGTGGGAAGCAGAATGGGCTCAATGTCTTGTACAGGTGGTCCTCTACTTATGATCGCAATTGAGCCCAAAATTTCTGTTTCTAACTGGGACAGTTGTTAAGTAAATTTTCCCCCAATTTATTATCTTTCTTGTCATGGTTGTTAAGTGAATCAATGCAGCTGGTAAGCTAATAACAGAGTTGTTAAGTGAATCTGGCTTCCCCATTTCACTTTTCTTGTCAAAAGGTCATAAAATGTGATCAAATGACCCTGGGACACTACAACCAGAAGTGGTATTCAACAGGTTCTGACCAATTCTGGAGAACCGGTAGCAGAAATTTTGAGTAGTTCGGAGAACTGAAAAATACCACCTCTGACTGGCCCCACCCCATCTATTCTCTGTCTCCCAAGTCCCAAATGATTGGTTGAGTCTTCTTTTGTTGCCCTGCACAGTAGAATGGAGCTGGAAAGCAGGTTAGTAGGGTAGGGAGGGAATAGGGATTTTACAGTATCCTTCCCCTGGAGTGGGGTGGGAATAGAGATTTTATAGAATCCTTCCCCTGCTATGCCCAACAAGCCATGTCCACCAAGCAACGCCACACCCACCAAGCCACTCCCACAAAACTGGTAGTAAAAAAATTGAACCCCACCACTGACTGCAACCATCATAAATATGAGTCTGTTGACAAACATCTGAATTTTGATCACATGACATGGGGGTGCTGCAATGGTCATAAGTTACTTTTTTCATTTATAACTTTGAATGGTCATTAAATGAACCATTGTAATTTAAAGACTACCTGTAGTGAGATTTGTTTTCTTTCTTGTTTAGTGAATTTTTAGCCTGATTTCAGACTGGAAATTTATTAGATTGAAAGTATATTCCTAAAAAAACTAATGCTGAGGTATCTGAGATGCTCATTTACCTTAAAAAAAAAAGACCATTAAAAGGAAAGAAGTCCAGGTTATACTGCCTCATTACTGTAATATACCAGCACCAGCAAATTATAAGAAGTATGATGTGTGAGTACTGGTAAACAGCTATTCACCTGTGTGTGTATGGGAGAGGGACAGCATAAAACAGAATGCATTTGCAAGGAAGGGAAAAATACATTACACCCATCCTTTTTTTTCCGGATACTTTTAGAAGATGTGAATTTTCTGGGACATTTTCCAAGCCCCTCGGTCTTTATGACACTCTTCTAATAAACGAAAGTGAGGCAATTTTCCATTGTTGTGCCCTATCCAGAAGGTCAATACTTTGTGAAGGAGAGTTCTTTAACAGTATCAGTAACCATCTGTACCAATAAAAAATCATGGGTTATTTTTTTTCACAGTAAGATTCTAATATATTCAATGTAAACCTACATTCATTTTCACTCTACCGTAGCCTTAACAACAATTTAAATTCTATCATAAATTAGTTCATTAATAGAAAAAGGCAGCAATATATGAAAATGAATTTTGCAGATAAATCTGAATATATGGATCTCTGTATCAGATGTCAAAGCAAAATTATACAGTACAATAATTAGTATATCTTTTCCACTGTTGTACAGATTACAAAATAGAAAGAAAAAAGGACGTTAACTATGGTGGAACTACCAAAAGGGTCTATGACATCTAGGCACCACCACATAGGAGCAGCCAACTTGCTATAGCCATGTCACCATACTCACTTTGGCGCTGCCATCTCAGCGCAGGACAAATTGCCATGGGAAACTCACTCCAGGACAACTTGGTGTGTCATTGCAGCACCTCACAGTGACAGGGAAACATATGAGAGGCATGTCCCACCTGTCTTAATATTGTGCGGCATGTGCACAAGAGATGCATCCTGCCTATTCCTTTTTCCCTACATGGGCTCATGGGAAAAAATGGCTGAATGGAGTCAAGGAGGATGGCCTGCCTGGTGAGTGTGTGGCAGGTGAGATGTACCTCTTGTGTGTGGCAGTGATGGTGATACAACAGACAGCTGTGTGGAGTGAATCACTACAACCCGATCTACTGGCCACTCCTGAGGAGGTTAGCCTCAATCCAGAGATGTAGCTTGTTGTGATGCTATGGTTGATGGCCACCTCCCACAAAAGAAAGTGCCACAGGAGCCATATTGAGTTTTCTTATGGAAATTTTCCTGTGGTGAATTGTCCCACGCTGAAATGGCCATGGCAAGGTGGCCCTGGTGACAGGTCCATGGGAAAGTGGTAGTGCCCAGATGTCCCATTCTGGCATCCGAAGGGCAAACCAATAAAATAAAGGGGATACAAAGACTGTGCATGGTCAGGTGTTAATAGTAACCTTATCCTTATATCTGCAGTTTTACACAGAAGAAAACATCCAGAAATAGAAGGAAGCCAGATGATTCTTTTATCTGAAACTGAAAAAATAATTTGTTAGTCACTTCAGCAAAAGGAGTAGCATCAGCTTCATAGATACCTATGATCCACACAGGAGGTCCTAGTCTTCATCCAACAGCCAAGAGCTTATTAAGTGAGGGAAAGTTAGAGATGGATTTTCCCTGCTAGGTTCTGCCCAGTGAAATGACCAACCTTTCTGAATTACTAAATCTCAATGTCTATGGAGATTATCAATCATCAAGGTCATTGTTGTCTGAAAGGTGCTTTTCCAACAGGCAACTGGCCTTTCTTGTTTTTCTGTGAACACGTTTCATTTCTCATCCAAGAAACTTCTTCAGCTCTGACTAGATGGTGGGGAATAGAAAGATTTATATTCCTTGCAGATAGCTGGTCATTTGCACTTTTTTAGGGAGCCATTGCGGCCACTTGGATTTGTGTCCTCAGGGTCATCTGAGTAGTGAAAATGGGTGTGGAGCTTTCTTGGAACTGTTGAAAGGACCGTGTTGTAGATAAAAGAAAGTGATTGAAGTTTTAAAAATTAAAGGGAAAATGCAAATAACAAACCAAGAAAGTAACATGGAAAAAAATTTGAACTATCAAAGGAACTTATTATTGAAGAAATCTGTGTGATGGGTGAAAGAATTGAAGAAAAATCAGATCCACAATATTTGAATGTACCAAAGCTTAAGACTGTTAGCACTAAAAGAAAGTACAGTAGAACCTCTGGTCGCAACCATAATTCATTCCATAACTTTGATTGTAACCCAATTTGGTTATGACCCAAACCTAATTTTGGAAATTTGGCATTTACAAAAAAAAAGAAAAAAAGAAATGGTGTGGAAGAAGAAATCGGATGGGGAAAAAGTAATTGTGAATTTTTTGGTCGGAACCCGATTTGGTCATGGCAGAAGTGTTTGTGACCAGATGTTCTACTGTAATCTAAAATATTCAGCATCATACAGTATCTACAGAAGATGTGTGGCTAGTAGATAATGCATGTTTATGTAATTAATCTAAAATTGGTATAGTGTCAGCCCTATGTGGTTACCTCCAATACTAGACTATTTACAAACCACTTGAAAAAGCACTTGTCCAATATTGATCTCTCTCATAATTTCACTGTAAAAATGTTTTCTTATCCCATGATTTCCTCTTTGTCATAAGTTGCAGTTTTATTTCTTTGTACATGTATATCTTATCTGTATTTAGATCTTTAGTTATTTTTCAGGAAGTTGAAGTCAAGGTTTCTTTCTGGCAGATGGTGACATTCAAGGATTACAGACAATCTCCTCAACAGGAATGGCATGTTTCCTGAATTTCTTTAGCCTATATTTCAAATGATTGGTCTATTAATATGGCATAAACCTATTAAATTCCCTTGGAATTGATTAGGCTGAATCATGATGTGATTAATTTCATTTGTGCTTCATAGCATCGTGAGCTTCTGGAATGGAATAAGAATGAAACAAAGACATGCATGTTATACTTACTCTTTGCAGCAATAGCTTTTATACACGCAAAACCCTATTTGTTTGAATGGTCTACATGGCCAGTGCTTGCACAGACCTCCAACTTGAATACACTCTCTATCACCCCATACATTTCGTTTAATTCCTGCAGAAAAAAAGATAAAATCAACCAGGCTTTATATTTATTAAAAAATAAAGAATTCACACTCTAAAGAATGCAAGCATTTTCCCCATTTGCAGAATGTTTTTATAGCATATACCTATACAATGCCTTGCTTGTTTTGAATCAAGACTGAAGTAAACTAGAGAATCTTTTTAAGGTATTCTCAATAGTGTTTGTTAAAAATGTGCAATCTGAGACTGGAGAAGCTCCCATAAAAACCTCTGGGGTCGGCCTCCATGCTTTCCTGAGATGGGATACTACCACCCAGATTTAAATCACGCATGCCAGGTTTATCTGCTCATCCACAATTAAGTCATGAATGAACATAGTCTATTGACAAACAGACCTATCAGTTCCCAGGAGTATGTTGAGGTCAATCTGAAAGAAAAAAATAAAAAGATGACAGGAAGCTTTATTTGAAGCACTTCTACCTATCTAAAGGAAGCAACTGTTTGGAATACGGAATATGGAAAAACAAGAAGGTAATTTTTTTAAAAAAGCTGACTGGCAGTAAAAGGATAACAGGGATTTTTAAATAATGATTCTGGGAAGCATAGGCCCTGTTACAAGAAAATTCTGGGTTCAATCAAGGTCTTTCAAAGAAAACACAGGGCAAGTTATTTGAAACAGAGGTGAAATTTAATATTTGACAGTTTGTCATCAGACAGGCAATGACATCAGTCAAAGTTAGGCTGAGAAGTAAGATGATAATCCCTAAAAAATATTAATTAAAGGAGAATTGTAAAAATATTACAATTGTCTTGGAAAATAAACTCACGTAGATATTCTCATTCTCAAAAATCTTTGGAAGGCCAAAAGTGCTCAAGTTTTAAAGTTGGGAAAGTTTCTTACAAATATTACCTTTTCCTTTTATCCTCTCTACTTATCCATAATATTTAATTGCTTGTTTCTAGGAGGTACTGTGTAGCAACCCCAACAAATACTACTTTTAATTAATCCCCTTATGTTTGTATATCTTACCTGCAACAGACAGGAGTGTTAAGAAGAAAATTAAAGAAAAAAAAGTAAACATCTTCATGATTCAAATATTCTTCAACATCACTAAAAAAAGAAATAACAATATAAGACAAATGACTGAAAAATGTTTAGTGGTACATTTATTCAAGTTTTAGTTCTTATTATTTAAATTTGTAATTGGTTCCCCAAAATAGGAGATTTTTCATGCACTCAAAAAAAACCCAGATCAATCAAATGAATGAATGAAAATATAACTATAAATGTTTAATTGTCTTTGCATGAAGCAGAAAAAAAATCAAAACATGATATAAAATTTCAATGATTAGTAAAATTGATTGAAACAATGGAAGCTATAGTTTAATGCTAAAGTAAGGATTGAATTTGAGTTTTAACTATATCTTCTGTAAAAGAAGTTTTGGAAATCACTTTTTGCATGTTTTTGTTTCTTTCTGCAATTTTTAATTTTTTTGGACTACTATTTCACATCTTTTTTCAACTCGTCTCTATTTCTTGTTAGTTTTTATCTTTTGTTTTATAAAAGATAATAAAGATATATAAATGTTCATCTAGACAATTGTTAAAAATAAAAGCATTAATACTTCATATCTTCAGAGGATCTTAGCTTAAATGAAAAAATACTCTTGGAGTCCACTGAAATGTATAAGGGACTTATTACCATCCTTGCAGGTCAACTTAAGCCAGACAAAAGCTTATAAGCAATCTTTGATTTTATATCCAGTTGAGGACATTGTCAACCTGATTACTTATTTATGTGAGTAGGTGTAATCTTTTAATCAGTTGGGGCCTGTTTGAACCCAATAATATTTTTGTGTAAATGTACACAGTTTAATTGTGAAGGCATACCAAGAAGCCAGTCATCAGGTTTTGCAGGTAATCCTGATCTTTGAAATTTGTTAAACTTTAAAGAAGGAGTTAACTATGTTTCTAGTTTCTAAAACACCATAGAGATAAAAATTCAATAATTAGGTATTTACCAAAATATTGGAATTCTAGGTTTCCTACTTACATTCTTTGATAGAATTTTTCATGGCTTCAATTACACTGTACATTCTGAGCACATTCCATCCTTCAAGAATATATGGTTTGATCATCCCACAGAAAGTCTTATTTTAGGGTACTTAAATGGAGATAACGTACCTTTCTTATTATAGTGACCCATATTCTGGAGTCACACTGTACCCATGGTTCTTTTCTATTTGTTGCTTCCATGTTCATATTTTCATAAAGAAATTTCATAAAGTAACCCTTCTACCCACACCAGTCCCCATATTCTGGACTATTATTGTACCCATGGTTTTTTTTTCTATTTATTGCTTCCATGTTCATATTTTCATAAAGAAACTTCATAAAGTAATCATTCTGCCTACAGCAGTTCCACTAAAACCAAGATTCTGAGAAATGCATTCATTAATTTAATTTACTTTAAAACATGTATAGTAGTTATTAAACATAATTTGAACCAGGATGTTAATGCACTTGCTGTCTTTGTTCACTTGATAAAAGACACAATGTTTGGTTTAGTCATTAAGGCACCAAACTAGAATGAGTTTTAGTCCTGCTTTAGGCATGAAAGCTAGCTAGATGATTTTGGGTTAGTCATTCTCTCTTTTATCAGGTTGTTGTGGGGAAAATAAGAGGAATAACTATTAAGTATATTTGCTACCTTGGATTATTTATAAAATAATAAAGAAAGGATAAATATAATATAAACAAAATACAGAGCGTGTACATAACTTATGAAGAACTACTTATTCTTTATCTGATGTTGCTGTGGCCTAAATCCAAATCTCTAGCTCTCTCTCTCTCTCTTTTGTTATTCTTATATGACTCGTGGTGGGGAGGAGGTAAGTTTCCATGCAATCCTTGTCAATCCTCCCAGGAATACCAGGCAGGAAGTATGACTAGATAAGTTAATTCTGCTTGAATGTATGATTATATTAACAGAATCATTCAGTCTGAAGGTACAACTTTCCACCACCACTTTAAACTGTTTTATCCAATAGGGTAGGTCCTCTCTAAGTCTCTTTCTCTGACCTTGAAGCCACTGGAGGCTAATGTAAACTTAGACCTGACTCAACTCGACTCGACTCGATCCAACTAGAATAGAATAGAATAGAATAGAATAGAATAGAATAGAATAGAATAGAATAGAATAGAATAACAGAATTGGAAGATACCTTGGGGTCTTCTAGTCCAACCCTCTTCTTAAGGAGAAAACCCTATACTATTTCAGACAAATGGTTATCCAATCTCTTCTTAAAAACTTCCAGTGTTGGAGCATTTACAACTTCTGGAGGCAAGTTGTTCCAATGATTAATTGTTTTAATTGTCAATTTCTCCTTAGTTCTAGGTTGTTTCTCTCCTTGATTAGTTTCCACCCATTGCTTTTTGTCCTGTCCTCAGGTGCTTTGGAGAATAGCTTGACTCCATCTTCTTTGTGGCAGCTCCAGAGATATTGGAACACTGCTACCATGTCTCCCCTAGTCCTTCTTTTTATTAAACTAGACACACCCAGTTCCTGAACCATTCTTCATATGTTTAGCCTCCAGTCCCCTAATCATCTTTGTTGCTCTTCTCTGCACTCTTTCTACAGTCTCAACATCTTTTTACATCGTGGCAACCAAAACTGGATTCAGTATTCCAAGTGTGGCCTTACCAAGGCATTATAAAATGGTGTTAACACTTTATGTGATCTTGATTCTACCCCTCTGTTTATGCAGAAATGTGTTGGCTTTTTTGGAAGCTGCAGCCCACTGCTGGCTCCTATTTAAATCATTGTCAACTAGGACTCCAAGATCCCTCTCTCATTTACTACTATTGAGCAAAGTACCACATATGCTATACTTTTGCAGAGCTAACAAATTTGCAGAGCTAACAAATGGAAAGCTCGCCTATTCATGTATGAAAACAGAAAAAAATATTGGTAGCTAAAGATAATAATTTTCTTACTCAGAGTAGCCTACTAACTAGAATAAGAATGTCAATTCACCTGACCATTCACCAGTAGATACTTAATTAGGCCAATAAGTGTGTCATCAAGTCTATGGTGAGGTATCATTATTTGTATATTTTGTATTTCTGCTAAATTGTATTATTTAATAGAGCTGTGCACATTTAAAAAATGATTTGGAACCAATATTTCACTCACATGAGCATAGCATGTTCCTGCTATTCATTCAAATATTTTCATGATTCAAATGTTCTGCAATATCAGTAAAAGAAAGGAAATAATATAAATGGCTGAAAAATGTTCAGTGGTAATACTATTTATGATAAAATTTCAAAGAAGATATGAGTATGATATAAAAAAGGTTTCCAAATATATTGAATTGTGTTCACAATTTGAAGAATTCAAATAATTATTTTAAAGATAAAATACAAAGCAAAATATATATAACAAAGCTGAACAAAACTGAATACCATATATATATATATATATATATATATATATGTTTTCTGAGGTTCTCGGGTATTTATATGTAGATCTTTGGTTGTTCGGGTTTTCTCCCGCGTAAGATTCGAAGTATCTAGGCAACGTTTCGATGAAGTCTCATTCATCATCTTCAGGCTTCTGTCTCCAGCTCTGTGCTTCTCAGAGTAATGGAGATTGCAGCTGCTTCCTCCTTTTAACTGCCAGTGGGGTGGAACTTGATTGGGTGGGGGCTTGGCTGTGTTCTGATTGGGTGGGGGTGTTCTCATTGGTAGGGGTTTGGCTGTGTTCTGATTGGTTGGGGGTTAGCCGTGTTCTGATTGGTTGGAGGCGTGTTCTGTTCAGGAGGGGGCTTGGTTGTGCTCAGGTTAGTTTTAGTTGCTGGGGATTTGAGCTGGAGAGTTGTGATCTTGCTGTTTGGCTTCTAGTTCGTGGTCCTGCTGCATCTTCATAGTGGGTGTCAGTTTGCTTCATGTATGGCTCAGAGGGGTTTGAAGTGGGTAGTGATGCAGCTGCAGTGCAGCTTCTGGTCCATGGTCGTTTCTCATTTTCTGAATGGGTGGGAGTCTGTTTTCTACATGGAAGTGTGGTGGTGGCATCTTGTGTGGCTCTCATGGGTGTGGGTCCAGTGTCCTTCTTCATGTTAGGTACTCGTCTGTTCATGAGGGCGGGTTTCCAAATGGCTGGAAGGCGGGAGGTGTCATCTCGTTTGTTCATGCTGTGTGGGCGTTTTTCTATCTCTATGGCTTCTCTGATTATTCTGCTGTTGAAGTGTTCGGTTTTGGCGATAGTTCTGGTATTTTTAAAATCAATTTCATGTCCTGTGGCTTTGAGGTGTTGGACCAGGGAAGAGGTCGTTTCTTCTTTTTGATTGAGTTCTTATGTTCTTCAATGCGTGCACTTATTCTTCTGTTAGTTTGTCCAATGTATGTGTTAGGGCAGGCAGTGCAGGGGATTTCGTATACTCCTTGGTTTTCTAATTCGATTTTGTCTTTGGGGTTTCTTAGGATGGTGGATATTTTTTGTTTGTGCAGAATGCTGTTTTGATGTTGTGTTTTTGGAGGATCTTGCTAATTTTGTCTGTAGTGCCTTTTATATATGGGAGGAGGGCTTTTCCGTTTTCTTGTTCTCTGTCTTGGATTTTGGTAGGGCTTCTTTTTGGATTAGGTGGGTAATCTTCTTTCTTTGGAATCCATTGGCTGTAAGTACGTTGGTGAGAGTGTGTAGTTCGGTTTTTGGTGTTGTTCATCGGCTAAGCATTTTGTTCTGGAGATGAGTGTCTTGGCTACGGAATTGATCTGTGCTGGGTGGTGGTGTGAGAGTGCATGTAGATAGCGGTTAGTATGTGTTTTCTTCTGGTAGATGGTGTGTCCTAGGGAGCCATCGGATCTTTTGTATACCAAGACATCCAGGAAGGGAAGTTGATTGTTGGCTTCTGTTTCCATGGTGAATTGTATTTTGGGGTGTAGACTGTTGAGGTATGTGAGGAAGTTGTTCAGTTTTTCTTTCCCGTGTGGCCAGATTATGAAGGTGTCATCTACGTATCTGAGCCAGAGTTTGGGTTTGTGGTCGTATTTTTCTAGAGCTTGTGTTTCAAAGTGTTCCATGTAGAGGTTTGCGATGACAGGTGAGAGGGGTGATCCCATAGGTGCTCCTTCTATTTGTTTGTATTTTTGTCCATTGTAGGTGAAGTAAGTATTGGATAGGCAGTGGTTGGTTAGATCTAGGATGTGCTTGGGGGGTTGTATTTGTTTTGGATGGCTGTCAAGGCTTCTTTTATTGGCACTTGGGTGAAGAGGGATATGACATCGAAGCTTACTAGTAGGTCGCTAGGTTGTAAGTTTTGTTTCTTTATGATCTCGATGAACTGGAATGAGTTTTACGTGTGAGTTGATGGATTCTGCATAGGGTTGTAGTTGTTTGGCAAGAAATTTGGCCAGGTTTTGTAGAGGTGAGCCTATGGAGCTGACTATTGGTCTGAGTGGGGTTCCTTCTTTGTGTATTTTGGGGAGACCATAAAGCTTGGGGCATCTGGATGATTTTTCTCTGGGTATGATTCCTTGCTGGATTTCTTCACTGATGGGGAGGCTTTTATTTTGGATTTGGTAGTTTTTTCTAGGTAGGTGGTGGGGTCTGTCTTTAGGGGTTTGTATGTGGGGTCTTGGAGTAGGTTGGTTAGCTTGGTTTGGTAGTCAGATGTGTTCATTACCACTGTCGCATTGCCCTTGTCTGCTGGTAGGATTATTATGCTGGTGTCTTCTTTCAGGTTAAGTAGTGCAGTTTGTTCTTCTTTGGATAAGTTGCTTTTGGGTGGTTTGCTAGTGCAGAGGATGTTGGTGATTTCGAGTCTGATTTTGTTAGCATCATCAGGGTTGGTTTTGGTCAGGCTGGTTTCAACTCCACATATGATGGTTTCTGTGGGGATGTGTTTGGGAGCGACAGCAAAGTTGAATCCTTTTGAGAGGATCTTGGTTTCAGCTTCAGTGAGGATCTTGTCTGAGATGTTGTGCACTGTTTGTTTCATGTGTGGCTGTGGGGGGGGGAGGAGTTGGTTTCTGGCATTGTTGTAGTTTCCTGAGTTTGTTGGTCTGTGTGTCTGTCTTGAGGATGGTCTGTGTTTCGGCTCTCCAGACAGCGAGTTGTTTGGATTTGTCCCAAAGTAGAGGGTGAATCTTGTTGCTGAGTCTGAGGTGGAGTGTGAGGAGATCTTTGTTGATTTGGTCTAGGAGAAACCTTTTTGTGTGAAGTTCATTTCTAATTAGGGCCAGTTCTGTTCTTTTAAGGATGCGTTTGGTGGCTGCTCTGTTGGTGTGGAATTTCAATTGGAAGCTTGTGGGAATTAAATTTTGATCTCGGCAGAGAACAAGAAAACGGAAAAGCCCTCCTCCCATATATAAAAGGCACTACAGACAAAATTAGCAAGATCCTCCAAAAACACAACATCAAAACAGCATTCTGCACAAACAAAAAAATATCCACCATCCTAAGAAACCCCAAAGACAAAATCGAATTAGAAAACCAAGGAGTATACGAAATCCCCTGCACTGCCTGCCCTAACACATACATTGGACAAACTAACAGAAGAATAAGTGCACGCATTGAAGAACATAAGAACTCAATCAAAAAAGAAGAAACGACCTCTTCCCTGGTCCAACACCTCAAAGCCACAGGACATGAAATTGATTTTAAAAATACCAGAACTATCGCCAAAACCGAACACTTCAACAGCAGAATAATCAGAGAAGCCATAGAGATAGAAAAACGCCCACACAGCATGAACAAACGAGATGACACCTCCCGCCTTCCAGCCATTTGGAAACCCGCCCTCATGAACAGACGAGTACCTAACATGAAGAAGGACACTGGACCCACACCCATGAGAGCCACACAAGATGCCACCACCACACTTCCATGTAGAAAACAGACTCCCACCCATTCAGAAAATGAGAAACGACCATGGACCAGAAGCTGCACTGCAGCTGCATCACTACCCACTTCAAACCCCTCTGAGCCATACATGAAGCAAACTGACACCCACTATGAAGATGCAGCAGGACCACGAACTAGAAGCCAAACAGCAAGATCACAACTCTCCAGCTCAAATCCCCAGCAACTAAAACTAACCTGAGCACAACCAAGCCCCTCCTGAACAGAACACGCCTCCAACCAATCAGAACACGGCTAACCCCCAACCAATCAGAACACAGCCAAACCCCCTACCAATGAGAACACCCCCACCCAATCAGAACACAGCCAAGCCCCCACCCAATCAAGTTCCACCCCACTGGCAGTTAAAAGGAGGAAGCAGCTGCAATCTCCATTACTCTGAGAAGCACAGAGCTGGAGACAGAAGCCTGAAGATGATGAATGAGACTTCATCGAAACGTTGCCTAGATACTTGAATCTTACGCGGGAGAAAACCCGAACAACCAAAGATCTACATACATATATATATATATATATATATATATATATATATATATATATATATATATATATGTATATATATTTGTTTTCTGAGGTTCTCGCGGTATTTGTATGCGGAGAAAACCCGAACAACCAAAGATCCATATATATATATATATATATATATATATATATATATATATGGTATTCAGTTTTGTTCGGGTATTTTCCCACGTCAATATAGTTGTGCTTTTAAAGTTGTAGCAACGTTTCGGCAGAATCTCATCTGCCATCATCAGGCTTCTGTATTGTGTTTGTCTGTGAGTCAGACTTTCACAGCCGTTTCTGTTTTAAATTTGGTGCTAGCCTACTGCTGTGCCAGAATGGTTTTTCCTTCATCCTGATTGCTTGGGAGTCTTGGTCTGTGTTTATTGGTCTTGGAGTTTGCTGTGTTCTGCTTGATTGGTGTTTCTAATATCTTCTGTCTGTTTTGTGGCTTTTTTTGTCTTGATTGGCTGGCAACATTGTGTTCCTGTATTGGAGGCTTTTAGTGCAGCTTGGCTCTGAGTAAATGGATGGCTATCATTTATTAGGAAACTAGGTTTCATCTGGGTGCCTAGTTGGGGTGTGTTTGAGCTGGAGGTATTAGTGGGGATCTGTTTTTGTTTGTGAGTGCAGGCTTCCAAATAATTGACAGTCTGGTGGAATCATCTGTGCATTTCTCTAATGCATATGTACATTTTTTATGCTTTGTATTTAAAATTCAAAGACATGTATACCAAGGATGGTTTGGCCAAAGTACTATCTGTGACAAATCCTGAAGAATAAAAGGATGTGATTTTTTTTCCTTCTGTTTAGTTGTGTCCACTTCTTGGATGTCGACTTGCAGTTTTCTTGGCAAGGTTTTTCAGAAGTGGTTTGCTATTGCATTCCTCCTAGGGCTGACAGAAAGTGACTGGCTCAATCCGAACATTAGAAAAGGGAAACAAGGATTGTAAATATGGTAACCTCTTCTAAAATAATAATAGTTAATTAATTAATAGTTATTTTTGAAAATAGCTTAAGTAGTAAAAACCATTACTTTCTCTATACTAATCAGCTGTTAAAATTAATGGAGAGTCCAAATCTGGTCAGTTTCTAGACATAGATAAAGCTTTACAGATCAATGACTTCTACTTAGGAACACAGAGTATCATTATCATCTTCAATCCCTGGTTGAGCTTTATAGAGAATAACACTGCTTATTGGACTTCCTTAAATTTTACCCATATGAGTATGCTTTGAAATGTCACATAATTTTCACTAGAACTTCTGAATTACTTAGTTTTGATTACTTCAGTGAACTTTAAAAATATTGCAATTAACCAAAACTTAATAACTATCAGAATGATGAAATTACCTTACAAACATGCTTTCTTTATTACCTTGCTACTTTAATTAGACTATAAATCGTAAAACAAAGTGATAGAAATGTAGCCTGACCTCTTTAGAATTTATGTGCTACCCAGAACTACTTATCAACTACAGAACATTTGGTTATTGTTAAATGTTGTTCCCTTCTCATGTCTTTAATCATTCTTCCATTGCAATGAAATTATGTACTTCTTCCACCCACCATTATTTTATCTACTATAACATGAAAGAACCAGTAGTCATTTTGTATAATTTTTAAAAGTCCTTTTCTAACTTTTTTGTTGTTAACCTTGGAAGCTGTTATACCTCATATTGTGATTCTCCAATTCCATCACTGTAGGTGTTTCTTGATTAGATAACACAGTGCTGATCTTTTTGTCCACAAAAAGGGCTTTATGTAAAAGAATCTTCTATTTATAGAATGTAGTGGGTGTTTGATAGTTGATTGTGAGTATAAAGAATAGAATAGTGGGGTCCTCTGAGTTTAGCTGAGTTTTTCTTGTAGAAGTTTCATTACCAAACTAGATGACATCATCAATGCATGGAATAGTTTGGGCTGCTTCAAGTGATTGGGAGGATGGAAATTGAGTAAATTTAATTGAGTAAATGGTTGTTTTCTCTTGTTGTTCAATATAGGTACATTAGCCAGTGGCAAGAGAACCAGATGTGTGCTTCATCACAATGACAGTCCAGGAAAAGGCACATAATAGCTCTCTGAATTTAAACAGTGCTGTGTGTGTGTGTGTGTGTGTAAATGTATGTTTGTTAGGTACTCTTAATAAAGTTTTTTTGTTGCTGTTGTTGTTGCTGTTGTTTCAGTTCTGGCTGGTTGCTTCTATCAACCACCTCAGCTGAGTTACTATAATGGCATATGGGAATAAACATAGAGTATTTTATTGGCCATGTGTGATTGGATACACAAGGAATTTGTCTTGGTGTAAATAATCTCAGTATACATAAAAGAAAAGATACATTCATCAAGAGTCAAGAATCATAAGGTATGACACTTAATGATAGTCACAGGGTACAATAAGGAATCAAATCATACTAGGAAACAATTGAATGATCTTGGGAGACCCAGGGAGTGGGGTGGTGGTGGAGGGGAATGCTGCTTAGGGAACATTCAAATTAGAGAGGGTATAGCCCACAGGTGGATAATAGGCAAAGAAAGAAACTCAGAAGGTAACCTTCCTATTTTTTCAGACTGTAAAAAAGGCGGCAGGAGATTTGTACTACAGGTAGTCCTCGACTTACAACCACGATTGAGCCCAAGATTTTTATTAAATGAAACATTTGTTAAGTGAGTTTTGCTCCATTTTATGACTTTTCTTGCCACTGTTGTTAACATACTAACTTAATAACCATGCTAAGTTAGTACTATGGTTGTTAAGTGAATCTGGCTTTCCGCATTGACTTTGCTTGTCAAAAGGTCACAGAAGGTGATCACAGGCAACCATCATAAGTATGAATCAGTTTCCATGCATCTGAATTTTGATCTCGGGATCATGGGGATGCTGCAATGGTCATAAGTGTGAAAAACAGTCATAAGTCACTTTTTTCAATCCCTTTGTAATTTCAAATGAATTGTTTTAAGTCTAGGACTACCTGTATTGGATTTGTAACATTCTTTAATGAAGTTTTACAGCAAAGTAGAATCATCTCATCTGGTCATGATTCTTCTCTGATCTAACTGAGAAAGGTGATGGCTACTGGCTCCCAAAGTTTTTGTTTATTTTTCTTTCCTGTGTATTTAGCCAGACCCAGAGTGTGGTAAGGATTTTCTCTTCAATCCTCTTGATTCCCCAAACAGATGGTGCAGAATGGAAAAAGCAATTTGTAACAAAGGATGGTGGCAGCAAAGACCTAATTTGCTGTTCACCCAAAGTTCAGGAAACCTCAGAATTTAAGTACCTTAGAGGAAAGGTGGTGACAAGTTGAAATTAAGAGGCACATATATTTGTGATGGTTGCAGTGTTTCGCAAACCTTTTGTAAACTTCTGACAAGCAAAGTCAATGGGGAAGCCAAATTCACTTAACAACCATGCTACTAACTTAACAACTACAGTGATTCACATAACAATGATGGCAAGAAAAGTTGTTAAATGGGGCAAAACTCACTTAATAAATGTCTCATTTAGCAGCATAACTGTTGGGCTCAGTTGTGGTCATATGTCCAGAACTACTTGTTTGTTTGTGGGGCCCTTATCATGTTTAATTGTTTTTGTTATGACTTTCTTTCTTTCTTTCTTTCTTTCTTTCTTTCTTTCTTTCTTTCTTTCTTTCTTTCTTTCTTTCTTTCTTTCCTTTTCATTCATTCATTCATTCATTCATTCTCCTATCTTACCTGAAGTTAACTCTGGGCAGCTTACAGTCATAAAAGATAAAAACTATATAAGCTAAAACCATAAATAAGTGAATACAAAAAGCCAAACACTTTGGTGTGGCCCAATTAAAAAATGGGGAGGGCAGGAGCAGGATAGGGGGGTTAGTTCAAATTATCCATGTTCTTTTAATTGCTTAGTTAGGTTTATAACCTCCCCTACTCAAGTTTGTAATAATAAGAAATGTAAATGAATGGTATGATTCATGTCGATTGCTATAAGATGCCCTTGGGTTTACAGGCAATTATTATTTTCTCTGTTGATGAGAATGTCCAGTATTGATTTCTTATTCCCTTGTGAATTTGAGCATATATAATATGTTCTTGATTGCCTTGTGGCTGTGCTCTATTGATGTTGATGAAAGTAGAATCGTGTGTGTATGTGCGTGTGCGTGTGCGTGTGCGTGCGTGCGTGCCTTCAAGTCATTGTTGATTCCTGGCAACTCCCTGGATTGTCTCTGAAGTTTTCGTGGCAAGATTTTGGAAATGCCTTTTTTTTAGAACTGAAACATAGCGACTGGCCTAAGGACAAACAGGTGGCTTTCTGTCTAAGATAGAATTAGAACTCATGGTTTCCCTATTTCTAAACCAGGGCCTTATGAAAACATATTTTGGATTCTATGTATAGTACTGTTGCGTTAAAGTTGTAAGTTATTTTCTCCCAATGTGAAATTTTGCAAAAAGAGAGTTAAGGATCAGAAAAGAATTCTCATAAAAATACAAAAAAATCAAAGAAAGTTAAATCACAAAAATGGGTCTCAGAAAGACAAATTATTTGCTGTATTAATGTTCAAGTGATATTTTTATATATTTTTTCATTTTGCTTTCACTTTTGATCAGAATTCCTCTATTTTTCTGTTGCATTTTTAGTTTCTACTCAAAATCTCAACTATTTTTATCCAGATTTTGTGTTCCTGTAATAAGGCTTTAAAAACAATAGTTCCATTAGCTCCAATGCAATACAAAGCCTAAATGCTTTGTAAAATGGGATTGAAAAAGAAAACTTTGGTTACCTTACTGATCTTCAGTTCTATCACTGCCTCTATGCTGCTGTATTCTAGATTAGTTGTAGTGTTGAGCCCTGATCTGGGGTTCGATATATCTTGGAGGGAGGGGGGAGCAGCACGAAGCAGAGGGAGCAACAGGAGGGATGGGCAATGCTGCAGCTACAGTGGTGGGACTTCAAGCTGTTGCACCAAACAGCGGCTCGCCAGCTGATCGGTCTCTGGACGTGCTTCTGGTTGGGAGTGCCACTGCTGCCGGACATGAGAGGATGAGAGGACACCAAAACTGGATGTGAGAGGAGCCCGAGGGATATTGATTGACCAAGGTGTTGGTTGACCAGTGGGTATGTCTGGACAGCTGGAGGGCATGGTCCTTGGACTGTAAATACATTGAGAGGCAAGAGCTCCCAGCGCTGACTTTGCAAGGGATTTTTCCCAGTCATCATGTACCTAGACTCTGGCCTGGTTTTGGAGATTAAATTTTGGTTTGCTTCATGATTTCCTGAGCATGCTGGCTTTAGTCCTAACCAGATCTGGCCTTGGACCTTTGAGATTTGGCTTCCAGGTGATCTTCAAGGGCAGCTCCATGTAATGTACAATGTATCATAATTCACACAACTATATTATTATTTGGACATTTTTTTTCTTAATGTGTTGTAGCAACCAAGTTATTGTGGTCTGTAAAATATATTTACTATACTCTGTGATCAGCCATGTATGGTTTATTCTTTATATGAAGTATGGTTAAAGGAACTGGGCATGGCTAATCTACTGAAGGGAAGGACCAGGGGAGACATGATAGCAATGTTCCAATATTTAAAGGGCTGCCACAGAGTGGAAGAGGTCAAGCTATTTTCTAAGACACCTGAAGCCAGACAAGGAATAATGGATGGAAACTGATCAAAGAAAGTTTCAACCTGGAAATCAGGAGAAATTTTCCGACACTGGGAACAATCATCCAATGGAACAGCTTGCCTTCAGAAGTTGTAGGAGCTTCATCACTAGAGGTTTTCCAGAAGAGATTGGACTGCCATTTGTCAGAAATAATGTTGGGTCTCCTGCTTGGACAAGGGGTTAGACTAGATGACTTACAAGGTCCCCTTCAACTCTGTTAATCTGTTAAATTCAATAAACAAGTGTTAAACAAATCTATGGATTAATGTGATATGAAAACCAGGTTGAAGTCTTATATAGGCATCTGACTCAAGGTCTCCGGATAAACAATAAACAGCTATTCACTGTTATAATTGCTAGATGTTTAGGGATTATAATAGCTGGAAATTCTAGAAATTGTAGTTTCAAAATATCAGGTTGGAGAATCAAATTGATTGAGACATCAATCTGGGGAAAGCTGTACTAAATAAATGCAAAACTGAAATTCTTCAAAGGCTATTGGCATAGCATAAGTATGACAGTTCAACACTTCCAAAGACTCCAGTGGATTTGTACAATTGTACATACAGTGGTACTTCATGCAATTCAGATCTTTCTGGAAATGGGCTGTCCCTTTTGATTATAACGTGAAACATTTTGCTTTTTCCTGTTAAAGTTGTTGATGCAGTGCCAACTGAATAAAATGTTTACATATCAAATGTAACTGATAATTAAAAATGTTTTTAAAACATTTCTTTCACTTGAAGTCAATTTTGTTTGCCTGTGTTAAATAATTCAAGGATGACCTGATTAATTTCAGAAATTGAAAGTGATTATTATAAAGATAAATTAAAAACATACAATAAAATCACTGGTTCATTATAGATGTCAGTGTTTATTTTTCACTTTTTGGCTTTGGCAACAATTGTAGAAATAGCAATGAGACAAACAGATGCTCTGATAATGAATGTAGCCTTGGCTGCTGTTCCAATTATTATTTTTCTTGGTATTCAAACTCAGAGCTGAAGCATTCAACCATTCATTTTAGGTTCACTGAAAGAAATAATATGGAAATTAAAATTTTGTTAAAAAAAATGAAGCATCTTAAACTTGAATTTTACATCCGGAGACTACAAGACTTCATATAATTCCTTATGCTCTGATCAATTAAGGGAGGGAGGGAGAGGGAGAGAGGGAGAGGGAGGGAAGGGGAGAGAGAGAGAGAGAGAGAGAGAGAGAGAGAGAGAGAGAGAGAGAGAGAGAGAGAGAGAGAGAGAGAGAGAGAGAGTAATGGAGTGATTACAAGCATTCTATCCTGGAATGGATGTCTCATTATCTTTTTTGTTTACCTTGCTTTACCTACTTTCTGTTGCTTTGTTATATTCTTCCTGGTGGCTCACAATGCAGGAGCCCTATAAATATTGTAAACCGACCAATCCACAAATAAATCTAAAACTTCCATACTAGGAAGTTATGGAGATACACGCCCAATTTTTAAGCAATATCACAGTGATCTATATTGGTAGCAATGGCTGGACGGGCTAGTATATAAAACCCATGATTAAGACACTTAACAGAGGTAATAGTTTTAGGAAGTAAAAATGACATATTGCTTGTCATTTTATTATTTTAAATAATGCAAAATTTGGCACCATTTTGTAGCTGGTATCCATATATTACTCCTCCCTATATCTCTGTTACTTGTCATGCCACCCACTATCAGCAGGACTTACTATTTTTTGTAGCATGATACTCCTTTCTGAGCGGTTTCCATATAGCTAGTTGCCCCCAAGCGTGTCACTTTTATGCTTCCGCAACCACACGTGCATTAATTTATAATTCTTGTCATTCCTGCACACAGAAAAGGAATTTAGTTAGGAATTTTTCATTGTGTATCATTATTTATTTATTTATTTATTTAGCTAGCTAGCTAGCCAGCCTCTCATCTAGAGGTTAATACAGGGAGATGAATTAATGGCTACATGTCTTGTACCACATGTCCTATCTTTGACATAGCAAATAACAGAATTCACTGAGGTAATCTGATATGTATTGGACTGGGAAAGACTGAATTATAGTATTAACCAGAATTTAATTTATATATTTCTGTTCATTTGCAACTACATATTTACTTCATTTAAACTAAATGGTTTAAATGCAAACATATACCATTTTCTATATAATTTTATAGTGGCAGCCAAAAATTAAACTTGCTTTTTTTTTTAAGATGCAAGATATCTACTGACCTATACCCCTCTCCCAAAAAGTATATTAGTTTTCACTAGAACACTGTGCACAAAATTTGCCTTAAGCCAGCAAATAAAGAAGCCAAATCTTCCAATTCCATAAGATGCTGATGTTCTTTAACAGAGATTTCATCAGTATCAATCACACATTAAAGTTTATTTAATAAGAATGTAAATGAAGACACTTATGTAAATTTCCACACTGTTAAATTTAATAAGTTAATTGTGGCATGAAAAAAACCCACGCTGAATATTGTGTTAAGTTTTAAGCTCTTATTTTTATCCATGTCAATTTTTGTGTTTTAAATTCTTGGATTAGATTCACTAACAAAGTTTTCAGTTAAGATAAAGTGAATACTAGGAACACTGATATTTGCAACCTTTTTGCTACCAAATGAGGAATTTCTAATTCTGTTGGTTTGCATGTTTCTGTAATTAGGCTTTTAGAAAAACCAATTCCTTTAACTCCAATGCATGAATGGTTTTTTCTAGTATGAATGTTTTGCAAAATGAGGTTGAATGAGAAAGATTCAGCCATCTTACTGTCTGTCAGTTTCACTGCCATGGTTTAAGTATGACAACCACGCATATTATTTAAGATAAAGAGATTTGCTCTTTTTTTTCCTTTAACATATTAGAAGTTTAGTATGATTCTGAAATTACACTTGGAAACCAAACCAAGTCTTGTCTACAGAGTTATCGATTGTTACTGGTTCTGTTACAGAGCTGGTATTCAGCAGATATTGACTAGTTCTAGAGAACAGGTAGCGGAAATTTTAAGTAGTTCTGAGATCTGGCAAATACCACCTCTGACTGGCCCCACCTCCATCTATTCTCTGCCTCCTGAGTCCCAGCTGATTGTCTGGGTCTTTTTTTGTTGCCCTGCACAGGAGAACTGAGCTGGAAAGCAGGTTAGTGGGGTGGGGAGGGAATGGGGATTTTTGGAGATATTTCTTTCTCAGCAAAGTTCAGTTATATAGGCCTCACAAAGATATGTATACTTGAGCAGATTTTACACATTTCTATTATTATCTTTATCACCCTTATTCCCTGTTCCTGCACTATCGAGGATGTTTGTTTAAATTCTATTCACTTCCATGTTCTTGTGAACAATTGTACCTTTGTACATACTTTTTACAGCAATAAAAAACTTTCCTACAGAATCCAATGAGTTTAAATTTAGGATATAAACATTCCCCCATCTTGCAATAGCCTTCAGCAGCGTGACATTCTTTTTCTGTTTTAATTGTATTTCCAATTCCTAAAAAAGCAAAACAGAATGGGTGAGAATTAGCTTTATCCTTACATGCAGCAGAATGAATGAGGAAAAAGTAATACAGTAATACAGTACAGAGGAAAGCATAATTTAAAACAGAAATTACTGAAAGGCCAAATGAAATATTTCTTGAATATTTAGTGAGAAATCTAGAAGGGGAAAAGTCAGGAATAGTGACAATATTAAGGAAAAGGAAGAAAATCTATATAACAATAATTATTGGGAAACATAGTCTATAATATGTTTTCTCAAGCCTTGGGCCAATAATTTCCAATTGTCATGCTGTCTCAGTATTCAGTATATTCAGATAGCATCAGTTGGAGAATATTGATCAAGATAATTTTTACAAAGAGGAAAAGAATGTAGAATTAAAGCCTTGGGATTAAAGGGTTATATAAATCAGGGGTCTCCAACCTTGGCAACATTAAGACTTGTGAATTTCAACTCCCAGAATTCCTTAGCCAGGCTTTGCTGGCCGAGGAATTCTGGGAGTTGAAGTCTACAAGTCTTAACGTTGCCAAGGTTGGAGACCCCTGATATAAATCATTAAGGGTTCAGATTCCAAAAGATATTTGAAGTTTTCTAGATGGCCAGTCAAAAGTGTTTTAGCATGGAGTTGACAATCAACAGACATGGTATTAAGGCAGGGTTGTCAAACTCAAGGTCTGTGGGTTAGATCTGGCCTGCAAGGCTGCCCTGGAAACAGCAAAGGACCAATTTGTGGTGCCTCTGCCAGCAAAAATGGAGCCATGCATGAGTTCTGTTTTCACTGGCAGAGAACTAACAAAACAAACTATTAGCAAAAGTGGCATTTGATCACACAAGTGACATCGAGCTGGCCACGTCCACCTTGGCCATGCCCCCCCCCCCCCACATTCTCCCAGGTCAAATACTACTCTGATGCGGCCCTCAGTGAAATTGAGTTTGACATGTCTGTATTAAGGGACCTGTGATGTCTCAGGTAGAAAGATCCAATACATGATGGGGGGGGGGGGGCAGGGGACAAATAAAAATTAGTAACAACTACCTCTTTCTTTTGTATCATGATAGAAAAAATGATACTGCCAGAAAAAGCCCAGAAAGAATATCAGGAACTAGTCATGAGAGTAAAAGAGTTTGGAGCAGAGGTAACATTTTATCCATACTTTCAGAAGAATTTTACAACCAAGAAAGAACAGAGAATTCAGGTGAGGAACTGTTGGCTCAAAAAATGCCATCATCAAGAACACTTTGAATTCCAAAACCATAGTCTATTCTATGTACAAGAAAGACACTTGGTGAGAAATTGGATGTACCTCACAAACACTGGGAAGAATGTGGTTGGAAAATGTCTTGTGTGGGCAATCTGATGGCCTTTCAAGTGAGTCTGTAGTGAGGAGGGAAGGAGGGAAATGAAAGGGAAGAAATTCTGAAAAATAAGATAATTAAGATTACAAAATGAAAAAAAAATGGGAGAACCTCAATGAAACTGGCAGAAGTACAAGAAAGAACATTGACAAAACAAGCTCAAGGTTTAAAAAATGAAAAGGTCATACAACAAAATCAAAACAGTAGGGAATAGCCCAAGCCCAGAAGATTTTAGGGTCACACACACACACACACACATGCACACACAGAGAGACGGGGGTGGGATTCAAATTTTTAACAACTGGTTCTGTGAGTGTGGCTTAGGTGGTGGGCGTGGCTTGGTGGTCATGTGAGTGGGTGGACATGGCTTGGTGGTCATGTTATTGGCTGGGTGTGGCCAAGTCAATATCACTTGCATCAAGGCACGCATCTCCTCGCCTGGCCTCTCATGACTGTGGGGATGCTATAACAGTCGTAAGTGTGAAGAATGGTCATAAGTCACTTTTTTCAGTGCCATTGTAACTTTGAATGGTCACTCCACGCAAGCAAAGTACCAGCAAAGGAGGGGAAAAAAACTCCAGAAAGGTTCCTGAGACAGGAAGTCTAGTCCTTCCAAGAATGTAATAAGGGTTAACGAAGAGGCAGTTTCTATAAGCAACACCAGAATGTTTCCTTCCTGTCTTCCTTACAGGATTAGGCCAATAATTTCTTTTAACAACCGGTTCTCTGAACTGCTTAGAATGTTAACAACTGGTTCTAGCAAATAGGTGCAAACTGGTAGAATCCCACCCCTGGGTGGGGGGAGATACACAAAGAGACAGTAAAATGGTGGACAACAGGGAAATGGCAGAACTGCTTAATTCCTATTTTGCATCTGCGTGGTTTTGCTCCAATCTTTAAAAAAGGGAAAAGTCAGGAATATGGACTACCTCTCTAGTATTTGAAAGTTCACCTATTTTTTTATTATGGTTGATCAATTAAACTTTTTTTTACCTGGAGTAAACAAAAAGGCTATGAAGAAGAATACACATGTAAGGTAAAGGATCTTCATGGTAAAGCATATAGGATTCTGACACTGGTAAAAGATAAAAAAAAATATCATTGAGTGATGCCCAGTTTTTCTTATGTAAGAAGTAGCCCCTAAATTAATATATTAAGATATTTTTGGTGCATTGGTGATAGAAAAATATAATATACTTGGCATGGACATTGGAAAAGTGCATTATTCTATTCAGAAAAATGCAAATTTTTGTATAACTATTTTTAAATTTGTACTGATTCAGGAAGTACCACTTGCCCCTGATACTTCCTTGCCAGGCCCCAGAAGCTAAAGAGAATTAGTAGATCACTAGAAAATAGTCCATTTAAATAGAATGAAAGATTAAAACAAGAAGCCCTCCAAAGGCAATGATAAAACATGGGTCTATTTTTGTACTCTTACCAATACATACATTTTCAAACATTAAGCTCATCTCAGAGATTTTTATTTTTATATTTATAGTATATATATGATATATGATTGTACCAAAATACAGTCACCAAAATAACTGTGGGTAACATAATACTTTAAAACAGTATAATAAAGAGATAACAGAAACCAATGACAAGGACAATATACTGTATTAATGACATCAAGGTAGAAAACACAATAAACACCAAGAGATGAAACTATGAAAACTAATATTAATGTGATCTTATAAAATTGTCCCAGCATCTGATGAAAAACCCACATTTTAAAGATCAGTTCTACTTTTATAATAACAGAATCTTGCAAGTATGAATTTGCTTCCCCATTTCCTTCTTCTTTGTGTGAGGAGCTTACCTGAGACATGTATTACATTTCACCCTGGACTCAGGTTTTTTTTTATATGATTGCTTCCTTGGTGGAAGCTCTTCCCCTGTCCATTTCCTTTATTCTCTTCTACTTCTCTAGAAATGCTTTTCAAGAAAGCAGGAATGACCATGGAAAAATCATGTGTCTAAAGTGGGTGTCAGCAACACATGGCTCCAGAGCCTCATGCGGCTCTTTGGGCCTCTGCTGTGACTCTGTCAGGTGATCTCATCACCGGCTGGCCCCACCCATTGCCCTCCCCGTACCAATCACTCCTCACCTGGCCTGAGAAGGTAGGGGGATGTACTTGCTGGGCCTCGTGGGAGCTTCTTCTGGCAGCTCGCTCTTACCCCTCAGACGTCAGTTGCTGTGATGCCCCACCTCCCTGCCTCCCAGCTGATTGTTGGCATACTGCTAGTCTGCCATCCTCGGTAGGCTCCAAAGCAGCAGAGGAAGCAGTAGCACCAGAGTGATTGTCATGCATGGATTCAAGATGTGTGTGTTTCTCCCGGCCTCCTTCTGTGGCAGGGGAGGTGATAGGCCTATGGGCAAGTATGGGGGTCAAGCCTTGTATGGAAGGGGGAGACTCTGCCATGGTCAGTGTGTCCTCGGTTGCTCTGCACCTGATATTTGGCTCCTGTCACTCCATTCATGCATTGGCTCATCCAGGAGACCGAGTATGGGACAAGTGTAATGATCTGTCTCTATCTGTGGCTGGTCCACCTGACCTTGCCAGGCACACATGCTCATATGCCTGATTTGTCCCAGATAAGTGGCTTTGCACCTGCATGGGCAAGTTACATTATTCTGTCTGTTCTTGTGCAAACACATGCACACACATACACACACACACATACACAGAGAGAGAATCAAATAGAGATTCAATGGGGAACAGCTGTCTTTTATACCAAAACACATATTCTTGCAGAAATCTGCTTTTACACATGGATGCAGAATGACTGACAGGAAAGGGGGCTGCTTTACAAACATGCACTCACTTGTTGGGTTTTTTTAAAGTATTTTTAGAGGAGATCTTTCACATCTGTTCTCTCTCTCTTTCTCTCTCTCTGGTGGTATTCAGCAGGTCTGACTAGTTCTGGAGAACCGGTAAGTGGAAATTTTGACACTAGTCACAGACTAGTGTCACAGAAAACACTGGGAGCCACAAAACCTAAGTAGGTGTGGCTGGGGTGTGTGTCATGTGACTGGGTGGGAGTGACGTTGAATTGGCCAAGCCCACCCAGATTTTGTGGCTCCTGGTGTTTTCTTTTCTTTTCTTTGAAATGGGTCCAAATGGCTCTTTGAATGTTTAAGGTTATAGACCTCTGGTGTAAGGTGATGGTCAGAAGATGACATTTGAAGAACTGGAAAATACCACCTCTGACTGGAGATTTTACAGTATCCTTCCCCTGCCATGCCCACCAAGCCATGCCCACAGAACTGGTAGTAAATTTTTTTGAATCCCACCACTGCTCTGGAGTTCAGATTCCCACCACCTAGCACCAGTTTAGTGGTTCCTTCCCTCCCCCTGAGAGAGAGAGAGAGAGAGAGAGAGAGAGAGAGAGAGAGAGAGAGAGAGAGAGAGAGAGAGAGAGAGAGAGAGAGAGAGAGAGACTAGTTTCCCACAGAAACTAGTCACAGACTAGTGTCACAGAAAACACTGGGAGCCACAAAACCTGGGTAGGCATGGCTGGGGGGGGTGTCATGTGACTGGGTGGGAGTGACGCTGAATTGGCCAAGGCCACCCAGATTTTGTGGCTCCTGGTATTTTCTTTGCTTTTCTTTGAAATGGGTCCAAATGGCTCTTTGAGTGTTTAAGGTTGTAGCCCCCTGGTGTAAGGTGATGGTCAGAAGATGACATTGTTTGATTGGTGGGACTTGGAACATACCAACTCTATTAGATCTAATAAATAGGCAGACATAACTGAAGAAAAGTGATCCCTCAGATTTAATCCTCCAGCCATTAGAGTTTCCTAATTGGTAAACAGCACCTTGAACTGCACCTGGAAGCCAACTAGTAACACTATCATTACTTGGCCTGATACATTTTATATTGATTCTAGCTTTTAGTCCTCATAGACACCTCCATCTAGACTACATTGCAGAAGTTTAAATGTGAACAGATTAAAGGCATGAGTGATCATTAGAACAGTTTCTCAGTCCAAGAAAGGATTTAACTGACATGACCTTTGCAAAGCCTCCCTTGGCTACAACAGCCATTGGCTGTTCAAGCAGAAGCTGCAAATCCAGGAGAATCCTCAAATTACATGCCAGATCCATGTGGGGAAGCGCAATGGCTTATCGCCTGCATACTGATGATCTCTGACCTCCCATGCTGGCAAATGATCTTCCCCTTTGGCCTCATGTATATGTTAAATAATAGTGGGAAAGGACTGTGTTCTGAGGACCTTCACAAAGCAGGAGCCTTGGGCTTGAACTCTCCCCTGCTACAACACCAAGTAAAATCAAGCACAAAAATCGAAATACTATTGCTTACTCACCACTTGAATCTTCCCATAAGCAATTTTGTGGCCTTTATAATTCCAAAAACTTTTGAAGGATCTAACATCTCCCCAAAGTTTCCAAAACAATAAAGAAAATGCTTTCCAAATGACACTCCTACTCACTGTGCCACTGGTCCAAGTGGACGCATGAAGAGCACCAGTGTTTGTTTCTTTGTGTGAGTCAGCCCCTTTGAGGATTTCAAACCCTCTCCAAAAGCAAGTTCACAAGTTTCTATTTTCTATGAGAGAAAAGATATTAGAAGAGAAAATTAAACCACACCTCAGCCATTATGACTACCTGGAATCTTTTTCTCTATTAGCCTTAATCAAAACTCTACACACCATAATCTTCACCTCCTTCCTTCCTGTTATGCATCCAGGAAGTGAACTCTGGTCCTGTCAACTAGGTACCAAAGAAAAGGGGCTGTTCTGTTGCTATGTGACAACTGCCTTAGAATTTTCCTCAATTATCACTTAGCAGCAGCCATTACAATAGTTCCATAACAGATGAAAGAAAGACAGAGCTATTCTGTCACTCTATTCTTTCTCCACGAATCAGATGGTCTCTTTAAGCAATGTCAGAACTCGGTTCCTATTGGTAAGGTTATTGGGAAGCGGAATGGTTGGATTAGCCATAATTTCCTCCCCTCTATACAACAGTGATGAAAATGGCTGATTTTATGTAATAGAAGAAATCATCTTCAAGCAAAGCCCCTGAGAGGATCTTCTCTCTTCCATTCAATAACTTTGTTCTTCCATATTTGTGCACAGGATCCTTTCAGTCTAAATGTAGAATTTTAATTTTATTTCTGCCTTAATTCATTTCATTTACTTTATGCTAATTGTTTAGACTTATCAAGGTTGTCTTTATTCTGGTTCTAGAGCATTACAATAATCTTTCTTGGAGAGCACCCAATCTCTACAAATGGAGGGAGCTTCCCAAAATATGGTTGAGTATGATCTATTGGTAGACTAGGAACAGAATAAAGAGAGAACAGCACAAGAGATCCTGATAATATGGCAGGAAGTGTAAAGAAATCAGAAATACTGCATATAGCATGACAAATAACACAAAGAATTGACAATATACAGTTAGGAGAAAAAGTCAAGTCAAAAAGTTGTGATTGGAGGGAGAGAGAGACACATCCTCAAAAAGAGAAGTTCAAAAAATGAAAAGCAATGTATGAATAAATGTATGGGTTTAGTGAAATTAAGATGTGATGAAAGAATGCCTTTTCCCAGTTTTGACTGGTGCACTGTTTATGCCCCTTTTTGGAATGGGAAATCTTGCCAACATATGTCCTCATTATCTCAAGTAGATTACAACAAGGCATTCTATTGGGGCTGCCTTTAAAGATCACCCAATCAAAGCAGAATACCACAGCCTGCTAGGTAAGATTAGTTTCAGTACAAGTTAAAGTGGTTTTTTATGTTTTACATCTCCCTGATGTAACCAGAAAGAGGTAGTAGGTCAGATTGGTCCCATGCCATGAATGATATTGGGAGATGTTAAATCTTTCAGCATCTTAAATTAAACCCAGAAGCAAACTGACCATCAATGTAGCTTGTGGAACTGAGTATTACATGCTGTTCTAGGAACATGTATAATTGCTCACACTTGCTTTATTTTGCACCAGCTGAAGCTTAAAGATCAGGGGTGTCAGTGGGCCAGATGTGTCACACATAGGCCATGCACACCCAAGCTCTGCAAAGGGGGAAAACATTGTGAAATGGCATGGCAACATGATGCCGTGAGTTTGACACCCGTGTTATAGAAACTCTTCAACAGCAGTCCAATATAGAGCACTTTGCAGTGACCAGGACAAGAGTGGCTGTAAGCAGGGCCTGCCAATATAAGAACAGCAGAACTGGTACCCAAGATGAACCTGTACAAAAGCCCTCCCAGTATAATCTCATCATTGAAGGTAACTCATAATTCATCATTGAAGATTGTTGGTCTATACCATGGTCTCCATCTTTTAGCTCTCACCTGCTGCTTAAGTGATAAATGTGAGTCCAGGAGAACCACCAGGTTATAGACCTACTGTTTCAGAACAGTGCAAGTCTGTCAATTTCAGCATAGAGGCTGCCACCAAAACTTGAAAACAGCATCTATGAAATTCACTCAATCCTTTATTGTTCTCCCATTATTAGGTAAAATTCTGTGCATTTAGTCATACATGGATGTACTTTAAAACATGTCTTAAATATAAATGTTTTAAATAGAACTGGAGGAAAATATTTCAGATTATCACATTTCTATAATGATAGGCCGATATTTTATTCACAAGCCCTGCATTATTGCATACCCATATTTTATTAACTTCTCCTTCTTAATCACTGCCTTGAAATAGATCACCTCAGTGTTTCCTTCTGCTCAAAATAAAAGTGTAGTTGTTTAGTAAAACCCACACAAAGAATTTAGAGGAAGCCTGGGAAAAGAGATTAGGTCAGGAATAATGTTTCCTGTTTTCTCCAGTGTCCTTAGGTTAATGCTGTCTTTCTCATCTTCAGTAATTTTCAGATGTGTGGATATCAACTCCCAGAATGCTGATTGGGGAATTCTGAGCTTTGTAGTCCACACATTTTAAAGTTGCTGAGGTTGTCCAATCGGCTTAATGGACAGAAGATCCTTTTTTTTTCTTTAAAAATTTTTTTAATGACTACAAAAGCAGAACAGGTTCTCTATCCATCATGCTTCCAAAAACTTTGGATTGATTTTCTAATTCTCTGTCAATTATAAAATCCTATCTAAGTTTGAAGAAAGAAATAGCATTATTTGTCACAAATTTAAAATAAGAAGTTGATTAGGATTAGAGTAAAGAGTTTTCTGCTGTATCTTTCTTGCACGATTTTATTTTTACTTTTCCTTTGATGCACTTAATCATTAAAACAGCTGAAGTGTGCTGTATTGATGTGGACCACCTCTGAATATTTGACTGAGGGTGGGAGGACTTCCATAAATGCCAGCCAATGCTAGAAGCTAGAGGTGAGCAAACAGTAGCCTTCCAAATGTTAATAAAATCTAATCTCAGAACATTTTGCCAGATAGCCATGACCTGTTGTTACAGTCCAACAATATCTACTATCCAACTTTTCCTACTACATCATGAAGAATATGCACACACACACACACACACACACACACACACACGAGCCATACTACCAAATTCCCCCAAAAAAAACACTACAAGACTGTAGAAGCTCAATGTTCAATGCAAGAGATTTTTATTTGCTTAAAGAAAAGATGCAGGATAGATCAGCTATAAAAATGACATTGTATTGCAAATGTAACAAAGAAACTTTGCATTGCAGATCAAGCAAAAAAATGAAATTCAATGAATGCTCAAGCCAGGAAATCCATCACAAGTAGCCAATGGTATGATTTTATCTGCACAAAGGGCAAAACAGAATAATCAAATTAAAACTTTTCATTTGGTATGTAATTTAGAAACACATAGATGTATACATATTAATTCAAGTAAATGAAATACAGAAGAAATACTCTCAAATTCATAATTTAAAAAACAACTACTGAACAGACCTTTCTACCCAAAATTAAATTACTTAAATTATATCAATGAACTGTATCTTCCTTTCTCTATATTTAAGACAGCTCAGGTAAGTTTTCAGAGATAGTTTATTAACGCAAATAAAGTGCTTCATATTTTTTTTCCTATTCTTAACCTTTTTGTGAAAGAATTTAGGAAAGAAACTACATCCATGGAAAAATAAAATCTAATTGCCTTTTGAAAAAAAAGCACCTTTGGGACAACCATGACCTGGATGACTGAGAAACTCCATTGACATGCTTCCAAGCTTCTTTTCCAAAGATTCTTTCTTCTGTTCTAGATCTAGCTTTAGACTGTAGTATTAATGTTTATCAAAGATTTAGACTTAGCAATGATTTGAATGCAAAGCGTAATTGTTACTCAAGCTGAGAATCCCTGAATTTAAATTACAGGATCATTGAAACTGAAAAATTAAGGAATTTTGAAGTGAACCTTTCCCTCAGATGAGATCAGAATTTGGCTTAGGTTTGCCTCTGCATTAGATTCACTTTGCCAAAGAAATCTGTGCAATTTGATTTCTCTGCTTAGCCTCAGAAGATAGAGAATGAAGCTTAGTTCACAATAAGAGCACTTCATAGTTAAGTGCTACCGTTCAGCACCAAAATTAAAGGATAGATTGAGCAATTAGATTCATACTGTAGCCTCCAACCAACAATACACTAAAGCTTTAATGGTAGACTATTTATGAACAAGTGGCCTGTTTTACCATCAGTCTCAACTCAATACTTATTGCTGGGACTAAACAGCTGCTACAGGCAAAAGAATGTGCCACCACAGTTTATTTACAGCCAGACAGGAGAATCTGAGGCATTCTATATAGTGTTGTATTATGATCCCAAGTTCCATAGCTACTATGGGCATTTGTAAAGAAATGTTATAGCTCTGTATCTATGAAATTCTTTGCTATGTCTTTCTGAACCATAAGTAGATTTTACTGAGACCTTGGATAAATAAAAGAAGCAGACAGAGGAAACAGGTATTATAAAATAAAAATAAAATTACTGTTTTTTGCAGCAGACACCACCCTTTTTATCACACTTTCCAATGGCAGTTAGATTTGATGGGCATCGTAGAAACCTGCACTTGCCACCTTCACGGTCACAGTCAGCAGCTGTCTTTGGTACCTTACATGCTAGAAATAGAAAGGGAGGGGAGAGAAAGAAAGAAAGAGATGATATAGATTTAGATTTGTGTACTCAGAAACCCTCTATCATTCTTCTTACTATTTGTTGTCAGAACAGCAGAATTTACCCAATAAAATAGGGCCACTGTGAAATCAGAGAGCATATACACAGACCTTGTCCATCATGTTCTGCAGGGTAAATAAAAGGGGAGATTAAAATTTATATATGGCAAATAGACTACTAGGATAGAAAAATGCTTGGGCAGGGGGTAAAACTAGATGACCTACAAGGTTCCTCCCAACTCTGATTATCTGTTATCTGTTATCTGTAATGTTTGGAATAGAATCAATCAGTTGACACATTCAATAAAATATGCTTAGCAATAAGGACAAAAGTTCCAAAGTTCAATCCCAGTAACAAGAGCTATCCAAATTTAACCTCCTTTTTTTTTGTTTAGTTCAACTGCTCATTTAAGACATTAACAATCCCATAGGACTAACTAGTGCTGGTATCTTTCAAATCATGTTCTGGTAACTAGAATGATAATTCATTTTTAATGGAAGTGATCAGGGAAATGTTTGTCTTCTTCCAGATTGTTTTTTGTTTGTTTGTTTTTGACTTTCCAATCTAGCCTATAAAGGTATCTCATTTACACACTAACATAACCAATCTAATCCCTTTTAGAGCCCAGACAAGATTGCTCAGATGTCACAACTTGCTGAGATAACTTAATAAAAATATGTTGCAAATATTTCTTTTGTCTCTATGAAAAGACCTAGAAATGTTATGCTAGCTTTACAATATTCATTTAAATAAATAATGTTTTCCAAATACTGGAAAAATGCTATATCAGAGAGAATATGTAGGAAGCAAAATAATGGAATTAACTATAAAGTATACTGTGCATTAGAATGTCTCCACTGCATTAGCATTCTTTGAACAAAAGTAAAATATATCCCACACTATTATAAGAACATGAAAGAGCATCTTCACATTTATGCAGTATTCCTGGTTAGTTTGACATTAAGATATACCTTACCTATACCCATTATCAGGGCAAAGAAGAGAATAGCTGAGAAAATGCCAAAAATCTTCATGTTTTGAGAAGCTGAAGAGATGACCCAAACTCCTTATATTTATAGTGAAAATCTGGGTTTTGTCCTGCCACAAAAACCATCATGTGGTTTTACAGTACTATGTGCAACAGTCTGTACAGAAAGGGAAATTTTTTCAGACACCTGATGAAATTGTCCAGACAGGTTTTGTAAATAGGGAACCTATGCATTGCTCCATGAGTTAAGAATAACCTATTCTCTGTGCTAAGGGCAGTTCTACATCCCAGCAGTATCTGAACCAGATAGCGATAGGAAAATTATTCCATGACAGAGATTCCATGATAGAGAATAATTCCATTATTCCATGAATGAACTTTGCTCAGAGTATAAATTTGCCAGAATAAAACTACATAATCCTATCAACCCTAGATAGAAGTAATATCTGTAAAATGAATAAAGCTCTTCTTTGATGAGATGTCATAATACATTTCTTAGGTTATCCAATACTAATCTGGATTCATTTCAGGAAGAACGAAGCTCTGTTAACAATAAGAGCACTTAATAATCAAGTGCTGCAATTCAGCAGGAAAATAATGCATTCAACAATACTCCAAAGCCTTTGAATGCTTATTGGAAGCCTCTTATGAACTGAAACACTCAAAAAAAAAAAAAAATGTAATTATGAATGTGGGTTGATACCTGAAAAAGTAGCAGTTAATAGAAAAATGACATGTTGTAACCACAGAGTTTAATTGAAAAATAATTTACATGACTTGTGATTATAAAAGCCCAGTTCACCACAATACAACTGGGGGGGGGGAATCCAAGAAGAAACCAGCATGATTGCATAAAGAACTTTCTGATAAACTGAAAGACAAAAAGGATAAAAATGGAAAGAACATAGAACATTAGAATTGGGAGGGACTTTGGAGGTCTTCTAGTCAACCCCCTGCTCAAACAGGAGGTCCTATATGATTTTAAACAAGGGACCATCCAGTCTCTTCTTAAAAGCTTCCAGCGATGGAACACACACAGGTAAACTGTTCCACTGGTTTATTGTTCTCACTGTCAGGAAATTTCTCCTTCATTCTATGTTGTTTGTCTCCTTGGTTAGTTTCCATCAATTGCTTCCTGTCATGCCTTTTGGCACTTTGGAAAATAAATTGACCCCCTTGTCTTTGTGGAAGCCCCTCAAATATTGGTACACTGATGTTATGTCACCCCTAATCCTTCTTTTCACTAGATTAAACATAACCAATTTCTGCTACCGTTCTTCATATATTTTACCTTCCAGCACCCTAATCATTGGTGGTCCTGATTCAAACAACTCCTTCTTCTCCTCCTCCTCCGGCTCCGGGTCAGGTGATTAGTCTATAGTTTCTTTGGTCTATTTTTTGCTTTTTCTTAAAGATGGGAACCACAACAGCTCTTTTCCGGTCCTCTGTTAGTTGCCCAGTGCTCCAGGATCTTTGAAAGATATGGTTCAATAGTTCCAGATCATGTCTGTCAGCTCCTTCAGAACTTTGGGATGTAATCCATCTGGTCCTGGTGATTTAAACTCATCTAGGATGGACAAATGTTCTCTTTCCATTTTCTTGCCTACTTTAATTTGAACCACTAGTTTGTCTTTTATGTTTATGTTTCTGGTAGGTAAGGCTATTTTTTTTCCTTTTGTGTGGAGACAAATGCAAAGAATGAATTAAGCATCTTTCTGCTGCCTGTCACTTCTTGCCATTTTCTATTAGTGGACCAATTGTTTCCTTGACTTCTTCCTTGTTTTTTACATATTGAAAGAAACTTTTTTATTTTTGACATTTGTTGCAAGTCTTAGGCTCAAGATCCAGATGGCTCTCAACAGATCTGAACACCGGGCCCTATCTAACAAAATGAAACTCAATGTAGGGAAAAGCAAGATTTTACACTTAGGCAAGAAAAGTGAAATATACAGTTACAGACCAGATGAAACTTGGCTCAATAGCAGTAACAGCAGGAGGGATCTTGGAGTCCTAGTAGACAATCACTTACATAGCAGTGTGCTATGGCCACAAAAACACCCAATGCAATCACAGGCTGGATTAACAAAGTGATAGATTCAAGATCATGTGGAGTGTTAGTACTGTTTTATAATGCCTTGGTAAGACCACACTTGGAATACTGCATACAGTTTTGTCACCACAATATTATAAAAAAGACGTAGAGACTGTGGAAAAACTGCAGAAAAGAGCAACAAAGATAATTAGGGCCATTTGTCCAGAATGGAATAAGTTATCCTATAGTATCCTAAGATGGTTCTTCTGGTTTCTTAAAAAAAAAATCTATAGTAGACATGGATATATAAAATGTAATATATTTACTTCATTATCAATTAAATTTTAAAATAAAGATTCTGAAGACAGAAACCAAATATTTTGTAATTTGAACTCCAATGGCTGAGATTACTATTTGCACATCTTAATCAGGAAGTGATATACTATATTGTTCCTCCTTTGAGATCTTCAACTTCATGTAAAAAGCTAGTTCTTGAAAAAAATAGTGAAAGATATTCAATTGTGGTTACAATGCTGGTGTTGCCACCCCTATTAAGGAAAAATAAATTGCCTCTTGTATGTATGTATGTATGTATATATATATATATATATATATATATATATATATATATATATGTATATGTATATGTATATGTATATGTATATGTATATGTATATGTATATGTATATGTATATGTATATGTATATGTATATGTATATGTATATATATTAGGGCTATGCAAATTGCAGAACAGAAGAAAAAAGTGATTGAGGGGAAGTCTCAAGACTCACTATCAAACAATACTTATAAAAACAGTATAAACTCTACTCCCAAAATCAGGGCCGTCTTAACAGCATTATGGGCCCCAGGCAAAGCAATATACTAAGGCCCCTACAACTACTCACAGCAATAAAAATGTAAATGGTTGATAAAATTAAACAGATATTTATTTTATTGGCACTTCCAACAAAATCAGTGTTGAAACATTAAAAACATGCTGTGCAGCAACAACTAATCAACATGATAAACATTTGAATAATACACAAGGCTTGAAAAACACAATAATAATCAGTAAGCCATACAGTTTCTGTATTTATATGATATAAGGTGCATTGAAGGGTTAACATACACAGATTAGTATGGGGCCCCTTGTTAGGAATGTGAGTCACCTAGCAGCTATTTGGGATGGAAATATATAAACCAGGATAGACATTTTAATACTGTCTCTTTAAGAGCATGCTAAAAATTGCAATTTGGTGTTGTTCCGGACAAGCAGGCTCGAAAGCCTGCAACTCTGATTGGCCCGCAAATAGCAGATCATGATTGGTCACTGCAG
Organism: Pseudonaja textilis; assembly: GCF_049901715.1. Classification (NCBI taxonomy): domain Eukaryota; kingdom Metazoa; phylum Chordata; class Lepidosauria; order Squamata; family Elapidae; genus Pseudonaja; species Pseudonaja textilis. Next base: position 29,266,493 of record NC_141990.1, on the reverse strand, counting down.
ACTGATCCGATTGGCTAGTAAACAGGCTGCCGCGATTGGCCCAGCCAAGAGCGGCAAACTCAAATCGCCTTCATTGGCTGCCTAGCCGCAGCCAGCCCTATATAAGGGGCTGCTGCGCCTGGGATTCTTTGCTCAGATCTGAAGTCACTAATAAAGAGCTGTTGTTGTTATCTGAGTCTTGCCTCCATTCTTGAACCATCCTCCCAGAACTAACACTGGTGACGAGGATGGGATCCGGAGGCAACGAAGTCTACTGAATTTAAATTAGCTGAAGGAGCACGTGGCTGACAGAGCGCAATGACAGTGACATGGCCAGCAGCGCTACACCACCAGCCCCATTTGATCCAGCTAGCGAGGACTGGGACTCGTATATGGACAGGTTTCAAATGTTCCTAGAGTCCAACAACCTTAAAGATGCCACGCCCAGCAAGAAACGAGCCGTTTTTCTAACGCATTGTGGACCAGCCATTTTTAAGATGGCTAAAGCATTAGCGAAACCAGCTGATGTTAAAACGATGGATTGGGATACCCTTGCTCCCATCCTGTGCAACCATTACGCCCCAGCAGTGCCAATTCTCATTCGCAGACACGAGTTCTATCAGAGGGACCAGCGCGAAGGTGAGAGTGTCGGGGATTTCGTGGCAGACCTGCCATGAATTATGTGGCTTCGCCAATCTCGAAGAAGCCATGAGAGACCGAATCATCCTTGGCCTTAGAGATCCAACTACCCAGAGCAAGATCATTGCCAAGGGAGACATCTCACTTGCAGACTCCATAGCAGACGCCACCACAGCTGAAGCCACTTGTAAATCAGCAGCACAAATGCGCCAAACCAGCGGAATCAACCGCCAACCCACCAACGATGCTGGGAAACCTTCAGACAAGTACACATCAACCACACATCATGAAGATGTCGAGTCATCCTCAGACAGCGAGGAGGAAGAAGTCCACAGACTCTGGTCAGAACATGAGCAACGGGACCAGCGGGGTCGCAAATCCAACTACCAATGTGCCGGATGTGGGGGAAACCATCCTCGATCCGAATGCAGATTTTTAGATGCCATGTGTCGTTTTTGCGAAAAACGAGGGCATATTGCGAAAGTATGCTGAAACAAAAGAAATTCCAGCCCCAGACGGAGAGGGAGCAGCCCGAAAAGGAACGATGGCAACCCCACCACACAGAGGGACCACCCTAGCAACCAGTGGAACCAGTAAAGCAGAACCCGGAGGTTTAATGGCACACCCAGACGAGAAGTGGCTCATCAAACCATCACCATTGGCCACGCTTCATTGCTTGATGCTAAGAAAATCTGTGTAAAGGTCACCATCGAAAATAAACCTTGCATCATGGAAGTAGACTCTGGGTCCTCACTATCCATGGTATCCTGGAAAACACTCAAGCAACTAATTCCCAACATCCGACGCCAAGACCTCAGCAATCAGAGGCTAATATTGAAAGATTATCAAGGCAACCGGATTCCAGTTGCAGGTACCAGCCATTTCCAGGTCTCTTTCAAAGGACATAATGCAATCCTACCACTCACCATTGTAGACAGAGACCGGCCAAGCCTATTGGGCCTTCAGTGGTTCGTGCCATTAGGAATCGGAATGGCTGGCATCCATCACACTGAAGACAATGACTGGGAGGCAGCCCTCGTCCACGATTTCTAAGAAGTGTTCAGCGGAAGCTTAGGAAAGTACAAGGGGTCCCCTATTTCGTTTAATCTCTGCCCCAACATTGCACCCATTCACCTAAAGCCATGCCGCATTCCCTTTGCTTTCAAACCCAAAATTGATGAGCAACTGGACAAATTAATTGCACAAGTCGTGTTAGAGCCCATTGACCACGCCCGATGGGAGACACCAATGGTCATCCCCATAAAGCCTGACGGGTCCTTAAGAATCTGTGGTGACTACAAGGCCACCCTCAATCACGCACTGCAACAGAGCGCCTATCCAGTACCAGTCATTCAGCACCTCCTACATTCACTTGGGGGTGGCAGAATATTCACAAAACTAGATTTGGCCCAAGCGTATCAACAGCTGCCAGTCGATACCGAAACTGCAGAAGCCCAAACTATAGTCACACATCGTGGTGCATTCAAATGTAATAGGCTCCAGTTTGGAGTAAGCGTAGCCCCAGGCATCTTTCAAAGCCTGATGGAGAGACTATTACAAGGCATAAAGGGGGTTGTGCCCTATTTTGATGACGTACTGATAGCAGCCCCAATGAAAAGTCAATTAGAGAAACGCCTCAGAACAGTCCTACAAAGGTTCAAAGATGCTGACCTCAAGGTTAAGAAGGAAAAGTGCCAGCTATGCACAGAAAGGGTGGAGTTTCTTAGCTACCTTCTTGAGAAACAAGGAATCCACCCTGCAGAAAAGAAATTGGCAGCTATCAAAAATGCCCCAAGACCCAAAAACAAAACTGACCTCCAAGCCTTCCTGGGACTTATTAACTTTTATAACATTTTCCTACCCCAGAAGGCGACTGTTGCTGAGCCCCTTCATAGACTACTCGATAAAAGGGCCCCCTTGATTTGGGGATGTCGGGAGGAACATGCCTTCCAGCAAGTAAAGGACCTCCTCACCTCTGATGCAGTGCTAATTCAATATAACGAGACACTCCCATTGACTGTTACTTGTGATGCTTCACCGTTTGGGGTGGGGGCCATCCTGAGCCACATCCTACCAAATGGCTCAGAGGCACCAATTGCATTTTTTTCAAGAACTCTGTCAAAAACAGAAAGAAACTATAGCCACCTAGATAAGGAAGCAAGGTAGGAGACCTTGTATTTGCAAAAAAAATTTCTGGGGATCCCCTCTGGATTCCTGCTCAAATAACTCAAGTCACAGGTCCCCGCCCCTGCCGTCTACTGGCCACTGATGGTAGAGTGTGGAAACTCCATATTGACCAGCTACACTCCAGACTGACCAAAACCTCCATCCCTGACCCCAGCCTCGACACCAGGGCGGGAGGGGAAGCCGTGAGCCCGGAAATAGAACCGACACCTGTTCATTCTGAACTAACCCCGAGATCACCACACCATGGTTTGCAATACTCACCAGCTGCAGTTGAACCTGGGCAGATGAGCACTTCACCAAGAAGCAGCAGCCAGGCAGGTTCAGCAAGCCCGGGAAGCCATAGCGGTAGCAACGAAGCTGAGGACTCAATCACCCCGGGGGCATCAGAGGAGAGTCCCAACCATGGCACCGGTTCACCATTCCAGCTAGATCCAGCAAACAGTCCATCTGAACCCAAGTTTGAACATGGACATTTGGAATTGCGTAAGTCAGGTAGACAGGTGCAAAGACCTGCCTACCTACAAGACTACATAACTCCACCCCTTAAACAGAACCGAGAGGGGAGGCGTGTTCCGGACTAGCAGGCTCAAAAGCCTGAATCTCTGATTGGCCCGCAAATAGCAGATCATGATTGGTCACCGCAGACTGATCCGATTGGCTAGTAAACAGGCTGCCGCGATTGGCCCAGCCAAGAGTGGCAAACTCAAATCGCCTTCATTGGCTGCCTAGCCGCAGCCAGCCCTATATAAGGGGCTGCTGCGCCTGGGATTCTTTGCTCAGATCTGAAGTCACTAATAAAGAGCTGTTGTTGTTATCTGAGTCTTGCCTCCATTCTTGAACCATCCTCCCAGATCTAACAGGTTACTCAAACAGCCATAAGATGGAGTCAGAAATCTGGTTTGTCTTAGCCTTTGTGTCAGAAGAGTCTCAGTGAAGTGAGTGAGTCTCTGTTTCCTTCTGTTGGAAAGTATTGCCGTTCCTCCATTTTTTCCTAATTGACTGCTATTTCTGGATTTGACGTAAGTCTGATAATGAACTTTTTGGATATTGGACTTTGATATTTGTTATTGGATTATCCCTGGATTGAAAACTGACTGACTTACTTGTGAATGACTTTGGACTACTTGTTTTGAACTTTGCTTTAAACCTTTCTGGAAGTAAAAACCTACTTTTACTGTACAGTGTATCTGTGTGTTGTGTATGTGTATTATTCAAACACTACTCTCAAATACATCTCCCTGTATGCGCTCATTCTCCTAACGGAATTACCTCAACACCCCTATCTCATGGGGCCCATGAGCAAGTATTTATCAGGCCCATGTGTTAAGCAGTCCTGCCCAAAATAGAATTTCAAAATCACAATTGGCTGAATAAAGATTCTGAGACTCCTGAAATTTGTTAATAGATTATAATTTCTTGTGTGGCACAAAAGGAAAAAAATATTAAATATGTGATTGGAGAGTTCCATGAATTATATTTAGTTTTGCATTTAATTAAAGTTGCTATAACACTCCAACACAAATGACATGAAACTAAACATTTCCCCTGTCTCCACCCACTGCTAGGTAAGTATCTTGGATACACAGTTGCTTTTTTTTTTTGTTTTAGATGTGTTTCATATTTCATAAAGACTAATGGATGAAATTGAGAGTTCTAAAATATCATATTTAGGGATCACAGAAATCTGAACATATATTTGGTGTAGTCTGTAGTGGTGGGATAATACTTAAACTGCTAAAATGTAAGGACATAAATGGACAATCAAAAATAATAGGATTTAAGTATAAGCCACTAGGGAATAACAGAGAAAGTTCTATAGTCCTGTTATTCTTCATGTGAACTTCCCAAAGCATAGCATCTAGTGGGCTTGTTATGGCTTTTCTTATATTTTTAGGATTATGCCATTAAGTAAACATTTTTTTAAAAAAGTTCATTTAGCATAAGCAAAAACAAAACAAAAAGAATGGTGTAGTGAAGATGGGTTTACTCTGAAGCTGCAAGAATGAAATGGAAATTACATAGAAAATCTTCCTTGGATAAAAGAATGACAATGCCTACTTCACACAGCTATAAATATTACAATTGCTGTGTAAACTTTTCAAAAGCAAAGAACCAAGCAAATAGACCGGAAAGGAGTCAAGCAGATTGAGAATTATTAACAGGCAAATCTGGGGACTGCTATCCCCAGTCAAATTGATACCATAAAAGAACATCATATTTTGAACTACTGAAAGCATTATTATTACATTATTACAATCTGGGAATTGGGAGAGATGAAGGCTAGCCCTATGCACTATGTACTATGCTTTTTCTCTATTAAAATTTATTAAGACATGAAACCAGAAGCATTAGAAGCAAAACCTTGTTATCTATAAATGTACATACTTAAACATTCAGTATTTAAACATTAAAATAAAGAACATAAATAATTTGCTTAATTGTTAAGTGTTATACATTGTGATAGAACAGGAGACAGAATTTCATTTGTGGTTCCAGGTTGAGCAACGAAGTGTCTAAGTGTCTCTGGGAAAAGGGGAACTATCAAGTAGTTCCCCATACTTATTTGAAGTCCAGACAACCTTTCACAAGTCTTTGAAAGTTGAAACTCATGGCATTTTGGAGAGAAGTGAAGTGGGGGAAGGAATGCCAAAATAATAAAAATGCAAAATTCAATATTCCAAGACAAAGTCTCACCAGAACATGATGCTTTGTCTTTTATAGGTTGCTGATGCTTTATGCAACTAACAGACAGCCACTGTCAGGTATAAATTGGTTGAAGAATACATGTTTTCTTTTAAAAGAGTCTCTAGTTATTTATACAGCAACCCATCTGAACAGAAAATGACTCTGGGTGGTACAATCAAATAAAATGGCACTCTATTAAACACTAAAATGTTACTGAAAAATTAAAATACCCAAACCACAAACAGAGAAAAAAATACAGCAGCCACCTATCACCTGGAATAAGGGAGCAATGGTAAATTGTTGCTTTTTCTTTGGGATCTCAAGCCTGGTTCCATAAATGCATCTTGAGGAACTGATTGAACATTAACAGGGATAGAGCTAATCTGATTATTCTCAGGATCATTCAAGTGGATTGGGAAATATCCATGCCATTGTCACATGAAACAAAGCCGAGATAGACAATCAAATATTCTTTAGGTGCTTTCAGATATAACTCTGTGGAAACTAACTTTGCGGTTTGAGATTTACTACTCCTGTAGTCTAAGTATCTGAAGGATATCACATCACATAAAATAGTGAATTAGAGAGGCCAGTGGTATGATCTGATATAAACCAGTTTTTGGCATTAGAACACAGAGTCCTTGACACATCAAGTATTAAACCCTAACCCTAATGGTAGGTAAATTCACAAAGCAGATTTTCTGCAACTACAAGGCATATCCCAGGTTCCAGCAAAAAGTTCAAATCCTCTTATATTTCAAAAATGAATATCCTCTTTACTGTGTTTACTATGTTTACAACTTAAAAGGAAATGTTTACTGGGCCACAACCCATTGTTTAACACAGTGGAACATTCCTCCTCTAAATGAGATGCATATAAACACATGTTATTTGATCTAAAACACTATTTAGTCTTGACCAAGAAAAAATAGACATGGAAGTCCAAAACCCCAGAGGCATTATGTGGAATCTTGGTCAATTTAAAGGCAAACTCTCAGTCCATTTGAAGACTGGTGAATAGCCTAATATTTCCTATTATTCAATCTTTTACCTTTTATATTTAATTGGATTCACTGTTGCTTAATCAACAATCTTTATATTAATGTTAATCACTATTATTTTATATGAGGAGGATCTGTGTTATGATATGTACAGAATAACCCTTAAGTAACAAGGATATGCACATGGAAACATTTATGAGAGTAGTTATGAATAATTATTCAGCCACACACACATACACTAAATTGAGTTAAAGTTTACTTTAAGAAATAGCAGTCCAATAAATGATCCAAGTCGTATACGTTTTACAGTCCAAAGATTATCCAATTACAAAATCTTCTTACTGATTGCCTTTGTCATTTCCAGTAAACAAAAATATCAAAGTATAAGCACAGCATAAATACAACAGAGAATCTTACATAGCAACAGAATGTCAGAGAGACAGAATGTTAGAGAGACAGAATGTCAGAGAGAGCAAGCTATGATCTCTAGCTCCCTCTTATGGTAATTTGCAATATAATCAAGGAATCGAAATATAGTATAAATCAATACAGTGATTTTGTCTTAAAGCTACAAACATACATTGTTGGTTTATATATTGCCAACCCAACTAATTGGTGGACAGATTTCTAACAATCTGCCAAATAATAAGTGAATATAAGAAACTAAGATGAACACAATGTCAGAAATCTCAGTCAAAGGGAGAAAATCATATTAACAATATTTAATTGCATGTAACAAAACACTGCAAATTACAAATTTTTCATGTTTTGGACTGACAGCTTTCTTCATTATAAATTTTAAAAAATAAAATCTCTTTTGAAATTAATCTCTGGTAGTTGTGAGAATATAGAAATGGTTTTCTATTGTCTTCTTCTGGATGTTAGAAATGCTCCAACTTTATTAGAAACAACTGACCCTTCCTTGCTCTTATCTCACCTGAGCCAGGCGTGCCTACAAGAACAAAGATTGCAAAAAGCAAAATTGGATATTCATATATGGACTGGTTCTGGATCAATCATGCTTGCTTCTACGATGGGACCCACCCTTTATTCACAGATATATAATAATATAATGATTGCATAACATGTACTCAGTGAATTATTGCAATGGTTGTCATGGGTTACTCTTTCTAGGTAAGAAATGTTGGCCTGTTATTTCTATAAAAACACTCATGTACGTTCAATATTGAAAAACATGAGCAAGGATCTCAATTCAGCAGGTAAGGACAATTAGTGGATTATCAATATACCAACTTTGGTTATTGGTTTTTCCATCAGGGATAGACAAAGCTCCCATCTCAATTAATGCTGAGACTCTGTTGAGAAAGAAAAACTGAATAAAATGAATCACTAGTTGGATTTAGGAGGCTCAGCTGCCCCCTTGCTTGATTCAGCACAAAGAAGACCATTAACCTGCAATCTCCCTCTTTTATTCTTCATCAAAAGTTTTTTCTCCAACTTGTCTGGCATACTGGTTGCTAGGTTATCTCCTCCTCCCCCCTCCCCCTCTCCTCCTTCGATCCCTTAAACCTATTGATCACCTCCATTATATATATATTCATAAGGGATATGATTTAAGTCATACATGGATGGTCCAGTGGTTTTCCCAACTTTTTTTCCATTTAAGCCTGAATTTTGCAATGAGAAGCTCATGATCTGAGCCACAGTCAGTTCCAAGTCTTGTTTTTACTTACTTCTTCATTTGGGCTGCAAAGAACCAAGGCTGCTGAGGTCCATGTGTAGACTCTCCTCTTGAGTTGTTGGGAAAGAGTGTTTGCTATTATCGGTGTGTTCTCTTAACAAAACTCTGTTAACCTTTACTCAGATTCATTTTGGACTCCAAGGCAAACTTTCCTATTATTCTGGTTACTTTTTGACTTCCTGCTTTAGCATTCAATTCCCCTATGATTGAAAGAATATTTTTTTTTATGTTAGTTGTAGAATCATGGTGTAAGTCTTAATAGAACTGTCAACTTCAGCCATTGTTTGGGGGATAGACTTGGATTACTATGAGGTTGAATACTTTGCCTTGGATTTGAAGCAAGATCATTCTGTCATTTTGAGATTGAAGCCTAATACTGCTTTTCTATTGACTTTCCCTTTTTTTTTCTAAGGGATTCTTGCCCACAGTAATAGATACACCGGTCATCTGAATTGAATTTGTCTCTGCCCACTTTAGTTCACTGATTCCCAAGATGTTCATGTTCAGTCTTGTCATCTCATGTTTTACCACATTCAGCTTACCTTGAGGTATACGTGTTCCTATGCAATATTGTTCTTTACAGCATTGGACTGTCCTTTCACCATTAGACACATCCACAGCTGGGCATCCTTTCAGCTTTGGTCCAGTTGCTTCAGTCTTTCTGGATCTACTTGTAATTGTAATCCACTCTTTCCCAGTTGTATATTGGACAGCTTGTGTTCTGATAGGCTGATTTTCTGGCATCATATCTTTTAGCCTTTTAATACTGTCCATGGGGTTTTCTTGGGAAGGATATTAGACTGGGTTGCCATTTCCTTCTTCAGTGGACCACATTTTTGTCAGAGCTCTTTGCTAGGACCTTTCATAACTTTCTTGAGCTGCACAAGGCCTTTTGCCATGACAGGGCAGTGAATCATGAAGGCGAGGTCTACAATTCAATATTCCACTTCTGTTATCATTCTCCTGTTTCATTCTTTCACCAATCATTATATATCTATAAATACAAGCACGTGCCTCATCCCAGAAGCAAGATCTCAGAACCAGTCTAAACATGAAAATCCTTTTCCTGCTTTTTGCTGTCCTTGTCTTTGCAGTCCTGTCTGGATCAGGTAAGACACTGATAACAAGAAGGAAACTTCTGTTCTTTCTAATGAAATAGGACCACATTTGCCAGAAGGATAGAAGGGTTGGCTTTGTTCTTTCATTCCAATCATATTTTATTTTTTGTTTTTATTTATGGTTCATTGCATAATCAGCCAGATGTTTAGACTGTATTAGGCATTTTCAAGCACAAATTAACAACTATTCAAGGAATCTATATGTAATTAGCCTGAAAATAAATAAAACAGAGAATGTTCTAATCTTGCAATGAGATATCTAGAAACAGAAATAAGTCTTTTTCTACATAATACTAATACAGTACACAGAACTCTCCATACTCCCTCCAGTGTTAATGATCATATCAAGAAGGTTATTAATATTTTTTAAAGCAATCTGGAATAGATTATCAATGCCTTCTTTTGAGGTTTTTCTTTCCAAGTTCACAGTCAAGCCTACAGGACTGAGTTTCCTGGTGGTGTTTCATGAGAGAGTTAACCAGAAGACCAGAGAAAGAGAAGAGGTTGATCATGTTTCTAAAGGAACTAATGGGGGAAACATCCAGAGGCAAGTTGGTATGTTGGTAGCAAAAGAGAGGGAAGCTGATTATTTTTTGCCCAAAGATATTCTACTCTAACCTCACACTGGGATGAGGCATTCTAAGCAATGAAAATAGAATCTGACAATCAGACCTTTAGCATAACTTAAAGCAAATCGTGATGATTACGATAATAATGATAATGATTAATTAAACAGCTAAGCTATCCAACTCCCAACAATTCTGGGGGACTCACACCAATCATACAAATAAATTACAATAAAATCAGTAAAAAGTGGCCAGTGTCACTGATCAGATGGAATAATGTGAGTGGGTCTTCCTCTCCTTTGACTTTTCCACTCTTCTGAACAGCATAGTGAGGGCTATCTGGTTTTGGGGGAACCTACAGAATTCTGCTAGTAGGGTATCAATTCCTTAACCTCATTGTAAATCAATATTTTATAGGCCAAATTAATGTCAGTTTCCAGAATGACAGTGATTAGTGATATTACCAAGTACATGTCACAACTTCCACATATAGCATTATTTTTGGAGTCTTTTGGTACAATTCTTCCATATATTTGTGCTGTTTCTTCCTTGCATCTTTAAAGTTTCCTCATTACTTTTTCTGCGTAGGTGCATTACTTAAGATAATGGTTATTTCTTGGAGAATAGAACTCCTTATTATTGCTAAACTTGAAAGCAGTTGGAGTGATGCAGTTGACTTCCAGAGTGTCTATTTAACTTCCTTCCTTTGGTGGTTTGAGCACCTTTCATCACTAAGCACCACTTCCCAGTTTTAACATGTACATAAGTCTTTTTCCAAAATGGACCTGTCTCCTAATTCTTGTTATACACCCCTCTAAAATGTGTTTTTCTCTTAAATATACACTTGTCCATGAGGGAGTTGTGCAGTAACAACTCTATGGCCAAGGAATAGAGAAGATCAATGTGCTCAGTGAAAAACTGATTCAACAACTATTAATGGGTCTGCCTTGAAACAGCACATCTCAGCATAGGTGGGGTTTGTATTTATAAACATGCATGCCATCAAGTGTCTAAATTGGAGGGGCCAGTGTTAAGATCTGATATAAATCAGCTTGTGGTACTAGAACATAGAGGCCTTACCAGATCAGATATTCAAAAGTTAGAATGACCTAACCCTAGTGGTACATGGATTAATGAACAACTGTAAGAGATATCCCAGGTTCCAGCCACAAATTCAAATCTTAAATCTTGAGTTTCAATAATGACAACCATTGAATCAAAGATACTAATGCAGAGTGATCCTAACCATGCTTATTCAGGAATCTGTTCAAGGCACAGTACCTAGGACAGCAATTTATAAGAAAATGCTTACTGGGCCATAAGTCTTACTAAACACAGAGGAATATTTCTCTTGTAAATAAGATACACATTTATAATAAATATTTTTTTTTTTATTTTGGTCTAATGAACTATTTAATCTCTACCAAGAAAATATTAATGGAAGTCCAAAACCCCAGAGGCATTATTTGGAATCTTGGCCAAATTAAAGCCAAACCCAACTCTTCGTCTATCCTAATTAATGAATTAATATTTATCAATATATTAAATAATTTTTTTATTTTTTCCTAACTTCAAATAGTCTGTTTCTTAGCTATCTCAATCTCCGTCTAACTTTAAAATTAGCTTGCCCTGTTGTAAGGTTTGAAGACTGTTGAATGGATGAATATTTCCTACAACTAATTCTCTAGTCTGAAATACTTATATGGATTCAATGTTACTTAATCAATAATGTTTAATTAAGTAATCTGCCAGATAGTGAGTGAATATAGGAAACTAAGAGGAATACAATGTCAGAAATCTTAGACATAGGGAGAAAAACCTTAGGTCTTTGCATTTTGTGATTTTTCTCCCGCTTTGTCTCTTTTCTGCTTTCTGTATTACAGAGTCTGTATTGATGTATTTATTTATTTTTATTTTATTTATTTATTTGATCTGTCAATCACTTACAAGATAATAGGTATAAGTATATACATAGTTATGAATACATGAAATCGGTACATATAAGAAAAATAAAAGGAACAATAGGACAGGAACTGTAGGCATGTTGGTGCACTTATGCATGCCCCCTGCAGACCTCTTAGGAAAGGGGTGAGGTCAATAGTAGACAGTCTAAGGTTAAAGTTTTTGGGGTTTGGGGAAGAAACCACAGAATCAGGTAGAGTATTCCAGACATTGATCACTCTGTTGCTGAAGTCATATTTCCTGCAATCAAGTTTGGTGCGGTTAACTTTGAGTTTGTATCTATTGTGTGCTCTTGTGTTGTTATGGTTGAAGCTGAAGTATTCATTGTCATCACTGACAGGTAGGACATTGCAGTGTATGATTTTATATACCATACTTAGATCAGACTGAAGACAGCATAGTTCTAGGTTTTCTAGGTCTAGAATTTCAAGTCTGGTGGCATAAGGTATTCTACAATGAGTAGAGGAGTGGAGAACTCTTCTTGTGAAACATTTCTGGACTTTCTCAATTGTGCTAATATCAGATATGTAATGTGGGTTCCAGACTGATGAGCTGTATTCGAGTATTGGTCTAGCAAATGTTTTGTATGCTCTAGTTAGTAGTGTGATATTACCAGAGAAAAAGCTACATAAGATTAGGTTAACAACTCTTAATGCCTTTTTGGCTATGTAGTTACAGTGGGCTCTAACACTTAGATCATTAGAGATGAGTATTCCAATGTCCTTTACAGAGCTTGGATCATCAACAAGGTCTTGACTATTCAGCTTGTATTTTATTTTCTGATTATTATTATTTTGCCAATATGCAGGACAGAGCATTTATTTGTTGAGATTTGAAGTTGCCTTTTGTTTGACCATTCTGATACATAGTCAAGATCTTTTTGAAGGATAGCATTATTGTCTGTGGTATTGAACAGCTTATTGCAGCATCTACTATTTGGACTTTCCTGGCTTTCTTAGCAACAATGGTTAAGTCTGGGATGCTATGTGCTTCCTGTCTATTTAAAGTCCCTAGAGTGCTTTAGCATCTTCATTTTTTATTACTTTTTCTATTTCCCCACTAGTTCTTGTTTACAGACAAGTGACATTTCTTCAGATCTTCCAATGCACAATTGCTGCTGTTTTTGTCCTGCCATTGTTTGTAATCAGTCTGTGCAATCTTTATGCAGCAAATAACTGTGTGGTCCACTGTTTCTTCAGCTTCTTTATAGAGGTGGCACTTGCTATCTATTGCTGTCTTCTCAATTCTGTCTTTATATGCATTTATTTTTAAGATTTGGTCTTTGTAGACTCAGCCTCTTTCTTCAATTGTCCTGCTCCTAGTCATTTTCAGGGCTTGTTATTATCTGCTTTGCATTCTGTTATTACAAAATAATGTGATATGCTTAAGGGTGTTGCCTATGTTCTACTAACAATGCTGATAAAATTTGAAGTTAGTAAAATACTTAATATTAAATCTTGTTTGTTTCAATTCTCATTTGGTTTTAGGTATTTTTTTCATTTTCTGGATGCCAGTTAGTTTTCAGATTATAGGCTAAATCCAAGAGTCATGCTATTTTAGTTATTAGTCACATGTTGCTGGCAAATTTCCAGGGACATATTTACATAGTCTTTGCAGTAGGACAAAAGAAAGTTTTCAAGTGACTAACAAGTTACAAAATAGGTTTTGTTTCATTACTTAAGATAATGTAGAAATGAATCATGCTAGGTATTGCTTTTTATTAGGCTTCTGCGGTTGTGAGGATTTTAAACATATTTTAAACATATAAGTCATTCCCTTGTTGAAACGAATATAAAATTGGAAATACTTTTATTTTTGTTCTGGAAAGAATACTCAAGACATTCCATTTCTCCCCCATCAAAACAAAGACAACTCCAAAGATCTGAGGGATCCAAATAAAAGTATATTATCCTGAAGCCAAAAGAAAATGCTTTTCCTGTTTCATACACATCAGTTTGACATATCTTGTCAAGGAAATATCTCACAAAAGTGATGACATTTTTTATTAGGTGACTATATGGCCTGTTGTTCAACATCTGGAATCAAAAACAGCATCAAGCCCCTTATTATTTTAATGTTTTAATCTTTATCTTTTAATTTTAATGTTTATCTGTTTTTAAACTTTGCAAGCTGCTTAGAGTCACCTCTACATGAAATGGGTGGCACACAAATATTATTAATAAATAATAAATGAATAGTTTAGAGACATTTCTGTTACAAATCCTCATTTTTATTATTTAATTTATCGAATTAATGGACCCCCAACAATTTTAGAGAAGATAATGCACAATGCCAAACAATAAGCCATAAGCCATATTATGCCTGTATGAACACAACTGGGAGAGAATCTGTAACATTCTTTCAGAGCAAAGGTAATGCTACAAACATATTCATACAAACATTTTACTGTTGTTCCTGCTGCTATGCTTCCCAGACGATCATTACATTCCATCAGAGAACTATCTGTTATTCTCCCACAGTTTTCCTTCTCTTCTTTTGTGATGCTGCCATTCCCTGTCTTAAAACAACACTGATACGGTAGTAGCTCTGATAGACAGTCATGAAGATCTTACTTGTGTGTCTTATTCTCTTCCTTTCATTGTCAAGTAAGATACTTTTCTACTTGTATGGGTGTGTCTGTGTGTGCATGATTACACTACTATAGTTGAAAGGGATGAAATCATAAGAAACTTTATCCATACTCTGAGCATAAATAGCTGCATTCTCTATCTAGAAAATGATTTCACTTAAGAAAGAACTTTGTTTATGATGTTCAGTATTACTTTTCTTGTTTAATTTTCTAGGATTTACCCAAGCCAAACCCAAAAGATGTCCACTTGGTGGCGTGTGCCGATCTTACAAAGAATGTTATAGGGAAGAGAGATATTGGGGACGCTGCCCTTGGAACCGTAAAAAGATCTATTGTTGCTTCTGGTAAGCTGGATCCAGTCAAAGAGCAAATATATATTCATTGAACATTATGCTGATCATTTAATGGTGTTTGATCTCAGTTTAGGGTCTCATCTTATGGTATCATTGTTCTCATGTTTAAAAATTCATTTAGAAATCAAATTATAATTTATCTACTAGCAAAAAACCCCATTCAGTTTCTGAATTTAGTCCCTTCCTTGCTTCAGTTCAAGAAGCAAAAGCATCTTAATTTATATTGTCCCCTATTATGTCCCCCCAATATTACATTTGCCATTGTTGTGTATATTTTATTTTCTATGTTCCCTTCCCTCTAACATCTCATTTTTACATAAATATATTTTCTTTTAGCCAATAATATCAAACTTATAACATTACATGTATCTATTATTAATATCTCATATTCAACTTCTTTTTTCTTTTTTTGTATTATTTGTTCCTTTTGTTCCACTTCATTAGTTTCACTTTCTTCTAACTCCTCCCTCTTCTTTGTTCTTTCATCTTCTTCTTCTTCTGCTACCGTCAGCATTTCTGAATTTTCCTCTATATTCTGTATTTTAGTGCATAAATCCAACATTCTGTCCCACATCTCATTCATAGCTCACATGTCCATCTTTATTTCTTTGCATATGTCACTGATCTTTATATTGCTTATTCCAATTGTTCAGTATCCAATAAGTTTTATTTTATCTAAACCAGTGTTTCTTTTTTGTTTTTAATATATCAATATCCTCAGATCGTTATTTCCCAATGTTAGTCAGTCCAAAGATCGATAGTTCCAGGGGTAATAGCCCCCTGTTTCCTTACTCTTTAATCATAATATATTTCAGCTTCCAGGAGTCTCATTATAATATATTTCTTTTATTCCTTTTTAACTTTTTCTTTTGCTGAAATTGTTAGTTTGAAGAGATCTACAGAATTTTTCTTTCATCAACAAGTGGCACTTTTAATCCAGTTCTACAGCCACTCTTTCTCCGTTTCTTTATTTAGCTTCACCAATTTTAAGAATCAAATATTATTTCTCTTTAGAACAATTATTTTCAGCATTCAAATTAATGCCTTTCAATGCCAAATCCTATCTAATCACCAATCTAAATTAGTGTTCTTCCAATTTTATTCCTTTTGAAATTTTAAGTTTTTAAAACTCTTTGTATTTCTCAATTCTTCTTCTATCTTCCAAGCCACCACTAACACAATTCTTTAATCTTCTCTGTTATAGCCTTTTTGGGGTAAGTTCAAATAAAATAAATTCTTCTCACCTTTCTCAAAGCACCATTCCCAATCACCACTCCTGTACTGTGCTTAGATGTTCCTTGGCTGTCCCAACTTTGTAGTGGCCATCTTGGCCTGCTCTTCTGTCTGTTGTGACATAGAGAGCAAGCTTGGGATTTCCACAGGGGAGTTGTGTTCTCCCCCGGAACCTCACCAGGTGCCTCTCCTTAGCTTCTCTGCCCCTCCAAGGTGGCTTTCGGCTCTGTCTGGAGCCCACAAATGGCAAGAAGCCAGTGCAGGAACAGAGACTTCCGTTCGCTGCTTCTGGTCTCATCATGACATCAGCTTAATGAATGCTTTAAAAATGGCATGAAATTGTAAACATGGTGAGTACAAGAATACATGATTAAGGAAATTAGAGATTGATTAGTATATTTTTAATAAATTAAATATTCTGTTATCCACTTGGATAAGGTTGTGAGGATATATTGTTATAAGTTTGATAAAATAAGATGGAAAATGTGAAAAAATGAGAAGTTAAAGGGGAGAAATATATACATAAAATACATAAAGATACATAAGATACAAAAAGTACATAAAGATACATAAAATCAGACATTGCAATGTCCTACCTGTCAATGAATAGTTCAGCTTAAACCATAACAACACAAGTGCAAACAATAGATACAAACTCAAGGTTAATCGCACCAAACTTGATTGCAGGAAATACAGCTTCATAAACAGAGTGGTCAATGTCTGGAATACTCTACCTGACTCTGTGGTTTCTTCCCCAAACCCCAAAAACTTTAACCTTAGACTGTCTACTATTGACCTCACCCCTTTCCTAAGAGGTCTGTAGGGGGCGTGCATAAGCGCACCAATGTGCCTACCGTCCCTGTCCTATTGTTTCTTTTATTATTTTTATTTTTCTTAAATGTATCCATGTATTCATAACTATGTTTTTATTTATACCTATTATCTTGCAAGCTATTGTCAAAATAAATAAATAAATAAAAATAAAGCACATAGAAACCATAAATATATGTTACAAAGGCAAATGTAATAATGGAAAGAGGATTTATTAAGGGATAACCATAAATTAAGATGAAATTTTGAATGATCAATGAAATGATATGAATAGATCAAACTGTAAACATGTTGAATATATGATTAAGGAAGATAGAGAATGAATAAAAATAAACAGGCTGATACAAAGCAATTTATGAGAAGATAAAGAAGAAAATATGATAATAGATAATGATGTGATATTAGAAAGTTATATACAGTAACCTGTATAAAAATAGTAAGTAGTTAGTATTTCTAACTTAGCATTAGTATTTCCAGGAGTCTTTGATTAGTTAGAAATACTAACTAATAGTGGAGTTCTAGTTCTGGGGAAGCACAAAGTTGGCAATTATTGCTTTAACTGACTGAGATTTAGGGGAATACTCAACTGCCTTTTAAAGATTAGTTGCTGGATTTGCACAAAACACCAATTTCACCTAAAATCAAATGTGTTGCATGTTTTAGGAATCACACTGTTGTGGGAACCTATCCAATTTGGTTTATTTTAGGGAGAGCAAAATATAAATGTAAATACATCATTTGTGCTTAAAATATTAAATCCATTTATTGTATTTACCTTGCTGCCATGAACTATTTTTAATATAATATTTGTTTTTATTAATAGGCTGTTGGAAGAACTATTCAGTTCCAAGCCAGAAGAAAGGCATGGAGACAAAATGGAGGCTGGAAGCTGATTGGAAAGAAGGTCCATTTACTGATGAAGCAGAACCATTTAGCACATGTGATCCTGGACAGCTGAGCACATGAAGTTGAGAATGGGGGAGGGAGGTATTTATACTTTCTCTTGGGCTTTCCACTTGAACTTCCTGTTCCTGTGCAAGAACATATATTCTATTGACTGTTGTCAGGCACCCATAGTGCCATGTACAAATCCTAGAAGTCTGAGCTAAGTATGGTTGAAATTTGGACTAATGCAATAAAGGGGCTTGCTGGGCAATTCCTATTGCAGCTGAGAGCTAACTCCACCTTTGTTCAGACCTTGCTGCAGGGAATTTGCTGATAAATAGAGCTATCTTTTTCTTTTTCTTTATCTCTTAAGTGTTGACATCTTCTGAGGACTATTAGGAAAGGTGGGGGCTATTAAGAGTGAGTCTGCTTCCTGCCTCCAAAAAAACATGTTTCTCCATTTCTCATCCAGGGAAATACAATATTCTTTTTAATATTTCTCAAAATATTTCATTCTTCTAGGAGAGAGGTGGGTACTAACTTTCTACAAGGCCAAGGAGGTTAGAGCAAGAAAACTATACAAAGTAGTCTATCAATTTAAGAATAATGTTTTTTATATATAAAAAGAAAACAATCTTGAAACATCTTACTTTTTCAAAGGATAAACCATGCAGAACTTTTTTTTAAAAAGTGTTTTGTTATGAAAGGATTTTATTTCTCTAAGCTCTCTAGTTGACTTATATTTTTATATATCTTCTTGCCTTATATTTTTGAGAGTAAAAAAGGGCTAGAAAATTCCCAGAAAAAAAAATCTTCCTGCTCCAGACCACATAGCAAGAAAGACTGCGGAAAGAAAAGTTGCTGCCAACTGATTTCTGGAAGGAGACAAGGATAGTTGCCTTGGTCAGATTCCTTTCCTGTGTGTTGTATCACTCAGCCCATTTCTTGACCAAATTAAGGGACTGGTCAAACTGTCTGCTTGATAGCAGAGGGTTTTGCTATTTCTTTTGAAACAGAGTAAATGAGAGGCATTTTGTTAACAAGCAAGCAAGTAAGCAAGCAAGCAAGCAAACCTTCTAATATAATGGAATCAAGCTGGAGGACTTACAGGCTATGACCATATTGTCTGACATCTTCCTCTAAAGTTCCAGTCCAGTAGAGTGATGTAGGAAGATTCTGTATTTTTCATGAGATCACTTAATACCTCAAGGATAACTTCACTGAAATTTGGTAATCTTACAATGTGTGCATTGGTGAGCACATGTGCATGAGCTTTTTAGTCTCAGGTCCAACACATGGGAGAATTTAATAAAAAAAGAGGAAGTGGAGCAACTATTGTTATTTGTTATTGCTATTATTATATTTTTGCCCTGCCTTTTTAATATGTGGAATGGTTAAGGAAAGAATATGCTGCTGCTCCAGAAAAGACTTAATTGACTGAAGTAGGGACAGAGTCTAGGGAATCAGATCAAAGTGTTAATGAAAAGTGTAGGGTTTGCAGAGAGGTTTAAAGAAGGAAAGAACAAGATGATGACATAAAAAAAACCCACTGGGCCCCTAGGATTTTTTAAAAATATTGTAGGATAAAATAATCGTATATATTCCCAACCCCTGGCTAAGAGCATCCATATTCTGAGATATCTGACAATAAAGGAAGAAATGATGTTAATGTCTATTCTGCAATTTCTTTAACTTGTACTACACAATCCACTTTGCAAAACTGCTTGCTTTCTTGTTTCATTATTCGATCAGATGTCATCAAGTCATTGTCAACTCTTAGTGATCACACAGATAGTGTTTCTTGTTTCTCAACATAGCCTGCAGCCCTCCTATTTCCTGATTCACTCCCATACTACTTTGAACCTACTTAGATTTTCAACTAAAGCCAAAGTTGGTTACATGCTGCCAGCTAGCGGTGCTACATAAAATTATAAATAAAGCAAGACATCCAAATTCCTGTAAAACCCAGAGCATAAAAAGGCAAGTTTGTTTTTTTTCTGTTGTGGCAAAGTAAAATCAGTTCTTACAACATTATGCTACTTTATAGCACATAATTATTTCCAGGGAGTCCAGACAAATCTGATATCATAGAAATGTCATCAGGGATGGAAGCAAGAATTTCCACTCCATTTTTAACATGGTTTTTGGCCAGTTTGGGAGACTTCAAAATACAATAATATGAGTGCATTTTGCCATTCATAGCAACTTTTGGAAAGTTTTGCAGAATTGAAAGGATTTTCTAGCACCATGTATAATTTATTTGAAAGCATGACAAAATGGACAAAAATATTTTTGGCTATATGAATTGTTAGCCAGGGGAACACACTTCCACTTGACAAAGTAAATTCTCCTTCACTGGACTTGTTCAAGTCAGAAGTTAGATAATAATCTATCAGCCTGATTGCTTGATTCGATCCTTCATTGAGTAGAGTTGGGATGCATTACTTCTAAGATTTCTTCTACTCCATGATGCTATAATCAGAATGGATCTGAAACATTACAAAACAGTATGGGAAATCTTAGCAAATACAATCCATTAATATTTTTGGCATCCTTGAATTGGGGTTAATAGGACCTGGGTTGACAAATCAACATGCATAGATTAAACTTTATTAAAATGATACCAAGATAAGAATGAGAGCTTACCAATCACCACCCAATCATCTTGATCGCTGTGTTAATTTTAGCCTTTCTTGTCCACTGAAAGGCAGATTCACTTAACAACCATGTTACTAACTTAATAACTGCAGTGATTCACCTTTCTGAATGTAACATATTATTTGCCAAGTATTCTTCCCACTTTTTCTTCTCTTTTGTATATGTGTCTATGTGAAGATAATGCCTTGGATCTTTCCGAAGAGAAGCTTAAGAAGAACCCTTTTGAATATTGTTAGGAATATCTTTCAGTGGATCCTATGTTTCTGATCTTCTATCTAAGTTCTCTAAAAATATAACTTTTTTGAAATGTTGTTTCTTTTATTTTAGTCTGCTTATCAACCTGTCTCAAAATATTTCAACAAATCACATTATAAAAACAAAGTTAAAGATATTGCTTGTATGTGTGTCTCTTTCAAAAGTATGTCAATAATTCAAACCAGTTGTTCATTGTTGTCTTTCTAGCTGATTCATTTCTTTTAATGTATCACTGATGTATTTTAAACTATCAACAGCAGAAACAATATGTAATTATTGCTAAATCATTTGAATAAAAATCAGCAAATTTTATCTGAGTATACAAGTTCTGTCAGTGCTGAAATTTATATAAGTATCTTCCCTTCCAGTGCTGTCTCATGCCCTGACATTTTAAATAGCTAAAATCACACTTGACTTCCTAATTTTACAATGATTAAGATTCATGTTTTATAATAAAATGGTTATGTTTCTGTAAATTATGATGGAGACACTGAAATAATGTCTAGAACAAATCAATATTTTAATTTTATTTTTTTGGCAAAAAATGTCTCTTTGAGTGGCAACAGACATAGTAACCTGTTATGACTCCCCTTCAAAATTCAAATGAACAAAACAGAAAGCAGCCGTTTCACAATTAAATCAAATGGAAAGAAGTCTTACAAGATACCGGCTGGCAGAAACCACAGCATAAATCTTTACTCTGTCCGGCAAACCAGTCCTGGCAATAAATCTCCAATCTCAGAGCTTCTTGCTGTAACGTCCTCACTCAAATAGTCATTTTGTTCCTGGCAAAATGTACCAGCCCAGCTGTGTCCTTTTATACTCATTGAGGCAACGTGCTAATTTACTGACTCGCTCTCCTCATTCGCTCCACCTGATTTTGCCTTCTCAACCATCTTCTATTTTTTACATTTAACCACAAATTTTCCAAGTTCTCATCTCCACTAGAAGACTCTCTCAAAACTTCCCTGTCAGCCATTCCCGGCTGTTGATCAGATAAGGAACCAGAGGAGGTCAAAGGTCCTGACAATTCTAATACATCAGGTCTGTCGTCCTTTGTCACGTCCATCTCCTCATCCTGGTTATCAGTCCAATCACTAAGCATGATCACATGATCAAAATTTGGATGCTTGGCAACTACTCATATTTATGACAGTTGCAGTGTCCCAAGGTCATGTGATCATATTTGCTACCTTCTGACAAGCAAAGTGAACGTGGAAGCCAGATTTACTTATCAATCATGTTACTAACATAACAACTGCAGTGAGTCACTTAATAGCTATGGCAAGAAAAGTAATAAAATGGGGCAAAATTCACTTAACAACTGTCTCACTCAGCAACATACATTTTGGGGTCAATTGTGGCTGTAAGTTGAGGACTACCTGTTCAAAAAGAGGCACAAACTGTGGGGCCAGCCTGGATTTGAACCCTGATTTTTCTTCTAACAATTGGTGATCACAAAGGGACCTTAGACTAAACTGGCAGGATGAACTCGGCCTGGGTAATTTAACCTAGCCAGCATGAAGCCATTTGTATGGAGGATGCTCCACCTGAATCTGACCATTGCATCACAGATAGTAAAGAAAGTTTTGATTTTAGGCCAAATAGTTGCTTGAATCCAGAGGCTTTCCCGTTGGCAAGTACCCCACAAATTCTCTTTGTATGTTTCCTGCTGCTGTCCAGAGCCTGCACTCTACATCATTCTCAGCCATACCGAAACTCTTGCAAACTTAGTCAGGAAGAGACTTACAAATCTTGGAAAGCAAGATAATCCATCAGCTTGCAACAGGGATTGAGTGCTTGGATTTAGCTGGGTAGTTGCCATCTTGCTCTCTGATCTAGTTGAGCAAAAGAGGTGCTGAACTCCACTAGGGAGATCTCCCAAATGCAAGATTACTCGAAAAGTGGGAAGAAAAAAGGTTAAACAAGGAAGTGCTCTTACTTTACTAGGAAGTCTTCCTGGATGTGTACAATACTCCAAACTGTAAGCAGGGCACATATGTCAATTAGGGCCAATGGGGAATTAGGCAGGGGTGGGATTCAAATTTCTTAACAACCGGTTCCGTAGGCATGGCCTAATTTGTCGGTGTAGCTTGGTGGTCATGTGACTGGGGTGGGAGTGGCTTGCTGATTGGGCGTGGCTATGTGGTCATGTGACTGGGGTGGGTGTGCCTACATGGTCATGTGACTGGGGTGGGCTGGCAACCCAAATTTAAGTGATCCTCACTTAATGACCAAGTGCTCGCTCAGTGGCCAATTGCTTAGCAAGTGCTTTTTGCCAGTTTCCAAGGCCTGGGCAGGCCCTGGCAAGGCCCAGCCAGGTGGCCATGTGGCTGGCAACACAAATTTAAGTGGTACTCACTTAATGACCAGGTGCTCACTTAGTGGCCAATTGCTTAGCATGATTTAATGATTAATGCAAATTGGAAAGGAGAGACTGCAGAGATTGTGCACAAGTGATTTGTACCAAACAACACACTATGTAACTGAAGATAGTTTATGTTTTATGTTTTTGTTTATGTTAAAAAAAATAAAACACTTTTATTTAAAAAAAATCATTTATGTATGCATGCAATTTCTTGTTACATTGATGTTGCTATATATTGATTTAAGCAGAAACAGATAATTTATAACATCAATGTAACAAGAAGTTGCCTGTCTCACTTTTGGTAAGTTGCTTTTTTTATTTATGTATTTATTTGTTCTTTTACTATCTGTTTTTTGTTTTTATTAATCATAAAAACAAAACAGATACTAAAGAAATAAATAAACACAAAAATAAAAATTATTTTACTATTCATCTTGATGTTTCTTTAAGCAAAGGAGAAAGAAACCTCAAGATGAATAGTAAAATAATTTTTATTTATGTGTTTATTTCTTTCTTTAGTATCTGTTTTGTTTTTATGATTAATAAAAACAAAAACAGATAGTAAATAAATAAATAAATATAAAAAAGCAACTTACCAAAAAGGAGACAGGCAAGTTGGCTAGCCTCCTTAGTCTTCTAGCTTGCTGTGGTGAGGCCTGCCTGCCCAGGAGTCGGCTCTCAACTGGGCCGGTGGCAGAGGTGGCAAGAGGAGGTAGGGGACTGGCCCAGCAGGACTTGCTACTTTGCCTCCTCACTATCAATCGGTGGTGGGAAGGCAAAGCAGTAACTCTTGGGCCGCGGTGGGTGAGGGAAGGTGGCAGGCTGGCGGCCTAGCCAAGATGGTGGCCACCATGTGGGCGAGGCAGTGGCGCCCGGCCTGGGAGTCGGCTCTTGACCAGGTTGGAGGCAGGAGGAGGTAGGGGACCAGGCCAGCAGCAGGAGTTGCTGCTTTGCCTCCGCACTACCAGTCAATGCTGGGAAGGCAAGGCAGCAACAATGGATGGCTGCGGGTGAGGGAAAATGGGGGTGGGAGACCGGGACTGGCAGCGCTAGGTAGGCGACCGGGTTGGAGGATCATATTTACCGATCCACACCTTCAGAGCCCGGCGGTGGGGTAGGCAGTCTGGGCGGGCAAGGACAGCTAGCAGCAGTAGCAGGAAGCAGGCAGGACAAGGCAGGCCAGCTGGAAAAGGACGGTTAGCGGCAGTGGCGACTGGAGCTTGTGGCTTGCCCTCACTCAGCAGGGTGGCAGAAGGCTGCTGCTGGTGGTATGAGCGATGGTGCCATGCAGGTAAATTTTTGTAATTAGTGCACATGAGCTATTAGTAGAGACAGGGAGGATAGGGCAGGAGAGAATGAGAAAGGGATTTTTGCGCATGCGCAGTAAAAACACCCCTTTTTAAAAAAACTGTTTTTTTAAAAAACTTTGGAGTGGTGGATGGGACGGGGACCGGGGCAGCGAAGGGGGGGGGCGGGCGGGGGAGAATGCGGAAGGGATTTTCATGCATGCGCAGTAATAAAAACCACTTTTTGGCCTGAAGGAGTTGTGGAGAGGGGCAGGGTCAAGCAGTGGTCGGTTTTACTGGTTCTTAGAACTACTGGTGACATTAACAACCACTTCTGGAGAACTGGTGCAAACCAGTAGAAACCCACCCCTGAAATTAGGAGTCTTCCAAACTTCCTCTTTGGAAGGTTGCTTGTTGCCTGGAACAGAAGGAAATGATCATCCAGGAATAAGAAGAGCCATGTGCTGTGGTTATATAAGGAATGGGTGAAAATCAGAGACACATCTAGCAATCTAATTTGGCCAAATGATGGCACTTTTAACTATACAATATCAAACTCTCTGAGACCACAATTAACCACATTATACTTATTCCATAGATTTTGGTGGACAGAACTTTCTAATTCTATGATCACAGTCCCAATCACAGTCTCAGTCACAACTCATCCTATCCCCCAAGTTACTACTTGGATTGTGGCTGTGACCAGTCCATCCCCATCCCCACTCAACTGAATACACATGAATAGGATGGAAGGGCACCTGGAAAATTCATGGTACCACTTCTACAGAAATGCATTCCCAGCCTAACCTGAGGGCAAGCAGAATATACCATTAGCCATATACCCTTTTCATCATTGAATTTGGTTGTTGTTATTATCATTATCATTATTTAGTGTATGATGCGAATATGACAGAAGAGAAGTAAACATATACATACAAACCACATAATTATATACAAAAATTTTATGGGGATATGGCAGTGGCCTCATAACTGGATGTCCAATTAATCTATCCAGGCAATCACCTGAGATATTGTTTCCTGCAGATCTTCTAAGAAACCAGAAACACATGTCATGGGCAATCTTGTACAATATGTTTAATACATTGCATATCAGCAGCATAACCACAACAGGGGAAATCTTTCCATTCCCATTGATACAGGGAAGAGGCACTTCTTCCAGTATTACACCTAATTCTGTTCTATTTTATCCAGACAGAAGAGATAGGTCAAAACCAGGTGATTTGGTAGAAGGATTACTAATGATTAGGCCACAAGAAGGTAACTTGGACCATTCCTCTCTCCAGGCATTATTGTGGTTAAACTTGTTGTGTTAGATCTGCTAGTCCGGAACAGGTTGGTTGTTAATTGAATAGCTGTTTTCCATGCTGACTTACAGGATTTCAGTCTTGTAATGGGTGGTGCGTTGTTCTGGCACTGAATGTTGTTCAGCATCTTTGACCATAGCTGAATGAGTTGAGCCATAACAAAGGTGCATAAAATCAAATTGGATTTGGTGGTTTGGTAAAATGAGTACTTTCAACTTACCCAAAAGCTAAAGCTATCTCTTAAACAGAAAAATAATGATTCTTTAATTTTAAAAATTGAGCAGGATGAAAACTGTAACATTTAAGTTCTATAGAAAAAAGGTCTGGTGGTGGTGTGTAAAACATAAGAGCTCTGAACTTTTCTTTATTTTCCCTTTGTGTGCACCAAAGTTCCAGATGTTGTGCATGTGTATATGTATTGTTAGGCTTTTGTGTCTTTAGTGGAAGTGAGAGTTGATGTGAAATGGTGAGTTGATTGCATTATTGGTGGCTGCTGCTTTTTCTGTGGCTGCTAATGATGCTATTGCTGCTGCTGCTGTTATCCATTCAGTTGTGTCTAACTCTTGGCAATTCTATGGACCAGGTCTCTCCACATCCTCCAATGTTAGACTACTTCATTGAGTTTTTATATGCTCTGGCTGGTGTCAGCTTTCATGGTATACAACCACCATGTTTTTTGATGGCCTGGTTTCCTTTTACTGTTAACTCTTCCAAATGTAATTGCCTGCTTCAGTGAATCCCTCACATGATATGGCCAAACTAAGTGAAACACAATTTCATGATTTTGCCTTCTAGTGACATAACTAATGTTATGCACACCAGTACTTGTTTTTCTTTTTTCATTTGCTGTCATTTTTGCTGTCCAAGGGATATTCAGGAGCCTTCTCCAGTATCACAACTCAAACAAGTCAATTTCCTTCCTGTCTTACTTTTTTAAGGTTCAACTTTTACAAGCATAGGTAACTATGAGGAACACAATAGAGCAGACTAACCTACATTTGGTTGCCAGGCTGATGGCCTTGCTTTTCTGTATTTGGCTCATGTTCATCATTGCTGTTTGACCCACTGCAACCTGACATTTTATTTCTGTACTGTATTCACTGCTTCAAACTATCTGCAATCCTAGGAAAGCAAATTTTTCAATTCATTCTACCTTTTTATTGTCAATTTCTATTTTGTAATAACTGCTGAATGTGTTCACAGAGTAACTTAGGTAGAATTCATTATATATATTATTTTCAAATAATGCTCCTCAATTTTTCCTAGACCTAATTGTCAGCACTAGCCTTCACTTATTTTATTCTTTATATTATTTGACTTTATTACTAAATACCAAGTCAATTGGATCCTGAGTTTTCATTATTGCCCTTCCTGCACACACTTATTACATAAGATATTTGACCAAGTCTTGGATAGTAGCAGCACCTGAGTGTTATTTCTAAGTTACAAGGCACTTTTATTCAGGGGTGGGCTTCAAAAATTTTAGCAAAGGGTTCTCTGCCTGGTTGCAGGGTGGGCATGGCCACGGTGGGCATGGCCACGGTGGGCATGGCCACGGTGGGCATGGCCTAGTCGGATTCCCACAACACGGGAGGGAAAGGCGTTTTTTCCCTCCCTGGGCTCTGGAGGCTTCCCTCGAGCCTCGGGAGGGTGAAAATGGCCTCCCCGAGCTCTCAAAGCTCTCTGGAAGCCAGAAATGGGCCCAGTTCTGGCCTTCCTGAACTTCCAGGAGGCCCATTTTTCACGCTCCCCAAGCCTGCATGCACCCCCTGCACTTACCTGCATTCAAAACAAGCTGCATTGGGACTCCTCGGAGTGGAGGAATGGGGTGGGCGGGGCCAGCCAGGAGTGGGATTTGGAGGTTCTTTGAACTGCACAGAATTTTAGCTAGGGGCTCTTCTGAACCCCTGCAAACCCCTAGCAGCATACCCCTGCTTTTAGGGATACAATTGGCTTTGAGAATTTCCTCATCACCTGCTTCCTGTGGTTCTTGAGCAAACAAGCAAATTATTGAACACCAACTTTCTTTTCAGAGTTGGCCGTTTTAGCATTTTCAATCCCATTGATCTGCTAATATTTAATATGTGTATTTATTGACTTCTGATTTTGTATTTCCACTTTCATGAGGGCCTGTAGCTATGCTAGGGGGGAAGTCATGTGCAGTCCAGAGAAATGAGCCCCAGCCTAACAATAAAGCTTTGAATATGTGGCTGAATAACCACCTTGTCTACTTGTTGCCTTGAATGCATTCTCAACCCACTTCCTACCCATTGTCCACCATGATCCAGGCTCAATATTTTACTCCTTGAAGGACTGTCTCACTATGTTTTTTTTTTCTCACTGCAACAATTTTTTGTAACTTTTTTGCTCAGCTCAGTTTTGGAGTCAGGGTGAATGTAACACAAAAACAATGCATTGTTTTTTTTTAAACCAACTTTCTTTTACCCACTCTTGTATTAATGTGTTACTCTTAGGGTCCTTTCTAAGAGCAATTCTATTGCAAGTAAGAAGAAGAAAGGAGACAGGTTAGTCAAGTACAGCCTGAAATGTTGTCCCCTTTTCTATAACAGTTCTTAGTTGAATAAAAGAGTCCATGGAAAGAATGATGAATTCTTACACCTACTTTTTGATGATTCAAGTAAACAAGTGTGTTACTTACATATATACTTCCCTCAGCAGGCAGCCCATAGACAAATTTTGTAAAGCCCTATTTAGTTTGGGTCTAAGAGTAGCTTGACTGCATAACTAAGTCAGGTTATTGTGTTGTATGAAGTACAGGAGAATGTTTTGTGTACATACAAACATACAAAAAATATACTGGAAAAATTACAGAAAAAAAGCAACAAAAGTGATTAGGGAGCTGGAGGCTAAAATGCATGAAGAATGCTTGAAAGAATTGGATATGTCTAGTCCAATGGAGGGGAAAAGGACTACTTAACAGAAGACATACATACATAACAGAATAACAGAGTTGGAAGGGACCTTGGAAGTCTTCTAGTCTAACCCCCTACTCAAGCAGGAGACCCTTTGCTATTTTAGTCAAATGGTTGTTCAATCTCTTCTTAAAAACCTTCAATGTTGGAGCACCCACAATTTCTGAAAGCAGGTTTTCCACTGATTAATTGTTTAACTGTCAGGAAATTTCTCCATAGTTCTAAGTTGGTTCTGTATATGTTTATGGATAGGTAAAGAACTAGAGGAACACAATGTGCTTCTTTCAATTTTCCAAGCTCCTTTGATATTTTTCAAACTCAAAAACCCTGAACACACCCAATTTGGGCAGCAAATGGAATTTATGCATGCAATGTTGGTCTGCCAGACTTAGCTCTTCACAAAATAGGTGCCTGTTGCTCCAAAGTTTGTAGTAGTCTTTGTGCAACTGCAGAGCATACTTTTGAAAGGTCAGACTCTGGGTGTGTTGACTCTAGACCCTGGCTGTAGACTAGGGTGACATGATAACAGTATTCCAATACTTGTGGGGCTGTCACAAAAAGGGAGTCAACCTATTCTCCAAACATCTGAAAGTAGGACAAGTAGCAAGATGGAAATTAACCAAGAAGAGAAATAACCTAGAACTAAGGAGAAACTTCCTGATAGGGAGAACAATTAACCAGTGGAATGACTTGCCTCAAGAAGTTGTGGCTGCTACATCACTGGAGGTTTCTAAGAAGAGATTGAACAGCCATTTGTCTGCTATTGTATAGGGACTCCTGCTTTGGGGGGCAGATTGCACTAGAGGACCATTGGCATCCCTTCTAACTCTGTTATTCTGTTGTGTTATTCTTTCTATGCTCATCCAGCCCATCAAGTCCAAAGAAAGTCCAGAATGGTATAGGATCTTCTGCAACTGACAAGAGTTTGGAGTAGAAGACCTCCAAAGTCCTTTCCAACCGTTTATTCTATGTTCTACATTCAATGTTCTAAAACAGAGAAATTCATATATTTCTAAGACTAACAAAGGGTCAATGAACATGTTTTTCTTTGTGAGGCTCTCTGCAGATGCAAGTTATTAATGGATAGTCATGCAACTGAAAATGAATAAGCAAAATATTGCAACTCACAACTTCAAAGTGATAAAAGCAGTAAAAGTTTGGCCAAACAGTGACCCAAAGATTCAAATGCTGTTGATAAATTTGAGATTAAAAGAATGATCGAAAATTATATTTAGTGTATTGGAGTCTCCAGAATGGTGATTGAAAGGATAAACATTATATTTCCTACATTGGTTGTTTAAAAAAAATGAGGATTCATTAAACTATTTGATATGATCTTTTGTTATTTTTAGAGAATAACATTTTCATGGATATGAGGATATTTATGGGACATTATTAATAAGATATTAAATTATATTCAGTACCAAAGCTTTATAATATTACTTTATACTGATTTTAAAAATGATATTATTCCATATATTGCTTTTTATTGGGATTTTTATATATTGTATTTTTAGCTTTGTAAAAAGCCTGGAGTCACTGAGCGTGAATTGGACGGACATATACATTTTCTCAAATAAAAATTAAAAATTAAATAAAATTAAGGAATAGCTTTTGGAAATACATTTCAAAACACTGAAATATAACCAGAAGTTAAGGAAATACAGTATATTTTGCTATGGTGAAGATTTCATAATACTTTAGAATTATACTTCAGATTTAGTTACACTATGCTTATTCTATGGTACTTGTAAACAAACAAATGACTATCATTATACTTAAAAAATAAGGTAGGGGAGGTTTGTTTAGTAGATTTCCCTTAACCTTTCTTGCGTATATCATTTTTTTTTTTACTCAGGATTTTTTCATTTAATTTGTGTCTCCGAGGTTAGCAGCAAAAATCCAGGTTTTGTATCATTTGCTTCTGACCTGTATCACGGTACTTCCAAAACTCCCCCCCACTGTTGAATATGGCTAAGCATTATTTTTCTGAAGTGGTGGAGGTTTGGCAGCAATTCAGAAAGGACTTTTCTCTACCCTACCTGGACATGGCAACTGCTGTGGCTGTGATCTTTAGAAACCACAGCAGGTTAATAGTTACAACCATTCATTCAGTGCCCAATATCACTGGGGACTTATGACTGGTCCTTGAAGTTATAGCCATCACAGCATCCCACAGTCACATGATGTCATTTGTGAGTTTCCCTGCTGGCTTCCCACAAACAAAGTCATCAGGGAAGATAGCAGAAGGTTGCAAGTCATTCCTGCAAATCTTTCTTTCTCCTGGTGCTTTTTCTCTTCAAGACCCCCCAGTTCACAGGAGGGTCTTGCAATCTACAGAGTCAATTCACCCATAGAGCTTTCATCTACTTTCCTATTGCTCTCACCTGCCAGGCTGTTTTTCAGGGACACAGATTTGGTGGCATAAGTGGCATGCTTCTGTAGTCCTGCCATTTCCCACTTCATGGTCACACTCCATAGTCCTTTCTCAATAACAAATAGATGACTGCCAGGAAGGCCATGGCTAAACAATGGAGGCAGATGATTTCACATTCATAATGCTTTATAGCAATGGATATTCTGGTCCAAATTGTCATCTCATAAAGAATAATTATTTGTAAAATAATTCAAGCAACTGCATAATAACTGTCACACTATCCCACAGAGCCCTGAGGCACCCCACAAAGTAGGGACCAGACTAAAACTATATCCTTTCCTGGGCTGCCATATGACTGTATCAGTACTGTACTCTTGCTATCTTGCTTCTTCAACAGTTGAACTCTTGCTTATGAAAATTAGCTCAGTGAATACCATGGCTTGTACAATTCTGTTTTTTGTAGGTATAGACAACTCATGGCATATGAATATCTTTTCAAATGCTGTCATGGCTGCTCCATTCCATGCTACTCTGTGCTATATTTAATGACTAGTTCTTCCCTTACTGTTGATCTTAATAGCTCCAAGCTGTCCACTACTTGGATATCTTTATGGTCAGTTCTAAGACTTGTTGTTCTATTTTAGTTTGACTTTTGTATTAAGTTATGATCCCATTTTCCTCCTTGCTCCTTAATATTTATTTCTAGAGCTTGCAGATATTTGCATTTCATCTGTTAAGGTAGTGTCATCTTCATAGCACAGGTTATTAATGTATGTTTTTGCAATTTTGAAATCTTCTTCCAATCCAACTTGTCTTAATAAGTATGTAACATATAGGTTGAGTAAATAAGGGAAAGTATGCAACCTTGTCAACTTTGAGCCAGCATGATTCACAAAGGTCTGTCCTTACCATGAAGTAGTGAGATTCAAGTAATTTAACAACCATTTCTTCTTAGTGACCAGCTGTGATTGAATGGGTGTGGCCAATTCAACATAACTCAAAGCAAGGCCTGCCGCCTGCCACCGTCTCGTTGCCTGCCCGCTGGCAAACAATGGATCAGCTGCTGCAGAGACAGGGTGATTTCCTAACTACCATTCTGAGGCCCTACCCCTCCTCTTGGGCTGACAAAACAAAAGCCCATCTAAAGATCACAACAGGATGGGGACTCCCTTTCTGCTGCCTGCTGAGCCTGCCTCGCATATGCTAGCAAACGGAGTCTAGGGGAAAAAAAAGAAAAGGGCTAAAAGAAACCCCCCATTTTCTGCTTCCATTGACCTATCTGTACTGTGCTGAACTGAGATGGGGAGGTGTAGGAAAAAAACCAAAAAGCCCACTCAGTCTGAACTCATCAGAATGACAATGAATCTCTCTTCCAGCTTGTCCGGTTCGGGCATCGGGAGCTTGAGGGGTAGACTGTGTGCCCTGAAGTCTGTCTGCTGAGAGTCTAAGCTCCCAGCATTGCCCTTGGCAATGGCCCTTCCTTGAGGAAGGGGAGTGGGAGAGATCAGTCCACCTCTCTGCCCAGGTTTCCCCTGCCAAATTTCAGGCTCCACTCCTCCAACAAGCTCTGTGCGCTGCAGCCGAGTTATTCCCTGGTTGCTCTCGTATTCCTCCTCTGTCTAGTCAGCCTGCATTCTCCTCTCCTCCTTTCTTTTCTTTCAAATGCAGATGGGCCTCTGAATCTTGTCCTGATAGGTTTGTCTTCCTATGTAGTGCCATGGATTTGTGAAGTGGTTGTTTTGTTTCTCCAATGTTCTCAAATCTGCACATGTACATTGTTAAAAGATATACTAGGGCAGGAGTGTCAAACTCGCTGCCTGTAGGCCAGATGTATCACATACTGGCCACACCCAGTGAAGGGAAAAATCATGATACCTCATGTGACAAAAACATGATGCCACCAATTACTGCACTAGAGTATCTTCAGTTCCACAAGTAGTTTTATACAGATTTGGGGCTGGAGAAAGCCAAACCCTCTGCACCAAACAGAGAAGGACCTAAGGGGTGGCCTCAGCTATCCAACCAACAGTGACTACATTCAGCCCTTAGAAATTGATCATTACTATAAGATGGTTTCCCCTGTTTCCAAACTTGGCTGTGGCCAAAACAATACCATGGTCAACATTATCAAAAGCTGCAGAATCATCAAGGAACACCAAGATGGATACTACACCTCCATACAGACTCTACTAATGGTCTTTTACAAGCATGATCAAAACTGTGTCCATCTTAAATCTCAACCTGCAACCCAAGTGAGTCTAGATAATTTGCTTTCTTCAAGGAAAGTTCATTTAAGGAAGGTCCAGTCTGACCATGTTCTCAAAAAAGGTTAGGGACATAGTCTGGTTTGCTGTTTTGGTCTAGGACTTTCTCATTGTTAGGACATGTATATCTATGGGACTGCTTTCTCACAGTGGCTTCTGTCCTATTGAGAGAGGTGTGAGGATGGCCACTCCACTTCTTCCATCTCATAAAGAATTTTATATTTAGGAACAAAGGGGACATGCCTTCTCATTTGCTGGTCATCATTTTGGACAGCATTTTGTCTGAGTTTAAGTTGCCTCCTACCATATTGTTTATTTCAGAAAATAATTAAAACCTGACTTTTACAAACAGCCTCAAATTATATTAGCTGTGAGAGGGATTGGATGTCTAAGCTATTGCTAAAGCATTATTTTAGAAACCACATTTGTATTCTAATGCTGTGCATTCATTTTATTGTATTATTTCATTTTATTACTATAGTTTCTGGTGTAACCCTTTTTGAGCCTTCTTCAATTGAGCAGGTTTATACACTATATTCCAAAGTTCAAAAGTATTTATGTACAAATACATATGTAATATGGTATGTATACAATAAGGTAATCAATCAATCAATCTAATATTTTTACAGAATGAGATATCAAAATAGAGAAATCCATGCATTCATAAATGTCAACTCGTAAAATAATTATATGGTCTTTTAGTGTTGCCAACAAAAAGGCAAGGGAGCAGTGCAGTAGCTTGCAACTGAAACTACATTCCATAAATGTTTTCAAGATAGTAACTAGGTGACCGAAGTTTCTGCTGTGCAAAATTCTAACTGGAGAGCATGATTGATGACTCTTGGATATGGATGTGTCCCACTGGATAATATGAATATTATCCAATGGGACACATTATTACCAAGGGGTGGGGGAAAACCTGGGTCAAGGGTGACAATGAATGATGTGTCTCAGAGTTAACTACACCCAGGCAACATTATCAAAAGCTGCTGAGACATCAAGAAGGACAAAGATGGATGCCACACCTCCATACAGACTCTACAAAAGTTTGTTTGCAAACTTTACAAAATTGTCTCCATCTTAAATCTCAGCATGAAAATAACTGAAGTGAGTGTATGTAATCCTCTTTCTTCAAGGAAGCTTCCTCCAAAAGAAAGTTGAGTCTCACCATGTTTTCAACAAGCCAAAACTGGAGAAAGAGATGTAATCTGCTTTGCTGTCTTGGTCTGGGGCTTTCTCATTTCTTAGGATCTGCATATCTATTGCCTTCTCCCAATGGCTTTTGCCTTATCAAGAGATGAGGAAGGATGATCTCTCTCCTTCTTGAATCCCTTCAAGAATCTTCTCTTTAGCAGCTATAGAGACATGCTTTCTCATTTGCTGGCCATTTTATTAAACTTATTGCACATTTTGAACATTCCTCAATTGAACAGGTTGTGCACTATATTCCAAAGTTCAAAATATATTTATTTACAAAGACATGTATAATATGGTAACTATATAATAGTTAATATGGTAATATATAATATGGTAACTAAATAATAATATAATAAAAATAAAATAAATAGCAATAGCACTTAGACTTGTATACCGCTTCACAGTTCTTTCCAGCCCTTGAGTGGTTTACAGAATCAGCATATTGCCCCCAACAATTTGGGCCCTCTTTTACCCACCTCAGAAGGATGGAAAACTGACTCAACCTTGAACCTGGTGGGATTTGAACTGCCAAATTGCATGCAGCCAGCAGGCAGCAGAAGCGGCCTGCAGTACTGCACTCTAACTACTGCACCACTGTGGCATTAAACATGAAGAGATGAACAAAACAGAGAAATTCATGTGTCCCTAAGAATAGCAAAGGGGAGTTTTGGAGGTTCTATGATACAATTTAGTAGTAAGTTATGGAAGTGCTGGATTGCTAGTACTGTGTTGGAGATACAATTTGATGGGTAGCCTTTAGGAGAATCTTGGAATGAGAAATGTAAGTAAATATCTATATATCTCTATGCATCATTCACCTCTTTCCTCTTTTTCCTTTCCCTTTCACAAGGAATGCCATCAATTAAGAGGATTTTGTTTTTCCCCTGTCTGTCTTCCTGGCTCCTCCCTCACTGGAATTGGATTGCCTTAGAGTGTTCTGTAGACAGTAAGAAAACTGTTCCCTAGTAGAGATATAGATTGGAATAATCTGCCTGATATTGTTTGTAGTCACAAAGCATTGCAAGATATTGACAAGAATAAGAAAAGTGTTTACAGGGAAACATTGTGTAGAAAGGAGGACGGGGAGAATAAGTTCAGGAGGAGAATAAATATTAAAAATACTTTTTAAATTTTATTTCTATAGTGTATAGGAAAATAATGTCATCTCCATCTACCATTCAGGATATTTTCAACACCTGGCCAATGAGTTGACATCACTGCCTGCTATCACTGTATCTTATTTTATATAAATCCAAATTGCTCTAAAATATTTATGAATTGAGGTAAGTTTTGGAAAATGAGCACTACAGTTGTGTTAATTCTTTAAGAGAGGCTTGGAGCAGTATATACATGAGACTGTATGTGTATGGGGTGGGGTGTTGGAGAAGTATCATGTGAGCACGTGCATATCTCTTTGTTTACATTTCAGTGTGAAAGACATTTTCCATTTTTCAAGAACATATTATGCCATAAAAATCACATAGTTTTATTCCTTCCCCTTGTTTATTTACTGAGTACCTCAGCATTTAATCACAAATCACAAACAAAAGATCAATATGCAATATACAAATATTAAAGAAATTACTGGTATAAATCTTGGATTAATGGTTTATATCTGCCCACCACTGTAATACAAATGCTGGCCAATTATATGGAATAGAATAGAATCTTCCTTATCTGATTGAAGAAAGACAACCTAAATTTCCTCAGTTTGACCTGAAGCACTGGAGAACAGATGAAAGATAATTCTTCTCCAGACAATGTTGTAATAAGGACAATGTAACAGCAAATAATGGATAAACTAAACCTGAACCTTCACCACAAGGTCAGGTTTGAATGGCCATAGAAACAGGGTTTGAATATTAACTCATTAATAAACAGGATTTCCCCCCCTTTTCTATAAGTCAATATATTATTTGGCTGATAAGGAGACTTACATGGCAATGATTAACAGCTGTTGCCCACCTGAGTGAATTTCTGAAAGTTCCTCTCTCCATTCAAGAACTACTGGATTCTATACAGCTCTTGGAAAATCTTCTGTCCTGAAGAACTTTATATGAAAATGATAAAGTGCATTTCCAGGTTTCCTGGACTCTAGACTTTTGGAAGCATTATAATCAATCTGTTAGGGATAGCACTTCTTAACAATCCTTTTATGAGACACACTACACTGCTCAAAAAAATAAAGAGAACACTTAAACAACATAATGTAACTCCAAATCAATCACACTTCTGTGAAATCAAACTGTCCACTTAGGTAGCAACACTGATTGACAATCAATTTCACATGCTGTTGTACAAATGGAATAGACAACAGGTGGAAAGCATAGGCAGTTAGCAAGACATTCCCAATAAAGGAATGGTTCTGCAGGAGGTGACCACAGACCATTTCTCAGTTCCTATGCTTTCTGGCTGATGGTTTGGTCACTTTTGAATGCTGGTTGTGCTTTTACTCTAGTGGTAGCATGAGACGGTCTACAACCCACACAAGTGGCTCAGGTAGTGCAGCTCATCCAGGATGGCACATCAATGCGAGCTGTAGCAAGAAGGCTTGCTTTGTTTGTCAGCGTGGTGTCCAGAGCATGGAGGCGCTACCAGGAGACAGGGCAGTAGATCCGGAGATGTGAAGGAGGCCGTAGGAGGGCAACAACCCAGCATCAGGACTGCTAGCTCTGCCTTTGTGCAAGGAGGGACAGGAGGAGCACTGCCAGAGCCCTGCAAAATGACCTTGAGCGGGCCACAAATGTGCATGTGGCTGCTCAAACGGTCAGAAACAGACTCTGTGAGGGTGGTATGAGGGCCTGACGACCACGGGCGGGGGTTGTGTTTACAGCCCAACACCATGCAGGACGTTTGGCATTTGCCAGACAACACCAAGATTGGCAAATTCGCCAATGGCACCCTGTGCTCTTCATGGGTGAAAGCAGGTTCACACTGAGCACATGTGACAGATGTGACAGGGTCTGGAGACTCTGTGGAGAATGTTCTGCTGCCTGCAACATCCTCCAGCATGACCAGTTTGGCAGTGGGTCAGTAATGGTGTGGGGTGGCATTTCTTTAGGGGGGCGCACAGCCCTCCATGTGCTCGCCAGAGGTACCCTGACTGCCATTAGGTACTGAGATGAGATCCTCACACCTCTTGTGAGACCATATGCTGGTGCGATTGGCCCTGGATTCCTCCTAATGCAAGACAATGCTAGACCTCATGTGGCTGGAGTGTGTCTGCAGTTCCTGCAAGATGAAGGCTTTGATGCTATGGACTGGCCCGCCCATTCCCCAGACCTGAATCCAATTGAGCACATCTGGGACACAATGTCTCACTCCATCCACCAACACGTTGCACCACAGACTGTCCAGGAGTTGGGGGATGCTTTAGTCCAGGTGTGGGAGGAGATCCTTCAGGAGACCATCTGCCACCTCATCAGGAGCATGCCCAGGCTTGGAGGCCACACATACACTACTGAGCCTCATTTTGACCTATTTTAAGGACATTACATCAAAGTTGGATCAGCCTGTAGTGTTTTTTTTTTCACTTTAATTTTGAGTGTAACTCCAAATGCAGACCTCCATGGGTTGCTAAATTTGATTTCCATTGATAATTTTTGTGTGATTTTGTTGTCAGCACATTCAACTATATAATAAACAAAGTATTTAATGAGAATATTTCATTCATTCAGATCTAGGATGTCTTATTTTTGTGTTCCCTTTATTTATTTGAAATATATACGGTTGCTTTTAAGCCCAGATATGTTCCCCAAATTTGTGCTAATTAAAGGCCTATTTGATTAATTCAAATATATAATAATGTCTTAACTACTACACTGAATAGAGAGGTTGCAAAACAAATAATTCACTCCTCTCAGTTCATCAAAAATGGTGAAGAATCAGACTACTTCCGTTTGTCAGCTTCGGTGACAGCAGGGATTTGCGTTCCTTCGCGATCCCCGCTGTGCTCACCGTCTTGGTGCCTCCGATCCAGATGGATTTGGAGGATAAGGCTATCTTGTAGAGGCAGCCGAAGATAGGGAGGATCTGGGAAGGGGTTTGGGGGTGTCGCAGACCCCCCCCCAGTTTAAACCTCCTTCTCTCAAGACGATGCAGCGACGGTCTTATGGCCGCCATGAAGAGGCTGGCATCCGGGAAAAGATTGCGCAGGAGGGGTGCTGAAGGAAGAAAAAAAAACAGAGAAAGCTTTTGGCTGAACCGGGACAACAATTAACATCTGAATACCCTGGAATTTTGGCTTTTCAAGTGATATATTGTTTTCCAAAGGATCATTAAGCTGCGGTGGAAGAGTAAAGGGAAAACTTTTTTTTTCTCCTCACTTTCCTTCCCACGGAGGCAGCAGATGGAAATTCGAAACACCCGTATTGGCAATAGAAGGTATTAACTTTCAAAATTGAAGCCAAGGGGAAATTATATTTTTAAATATTGATATTTTAAAACTCAAATTTTTTTGCTTTAAGGGGGAAGGAAGAGAGGTAAATGATTTATACTAACGTTTGTTGAAGGAGACTGCTTGGAGTTTTATAAGATTAGAGATTAAACTGTAATAAAACTTCCAAAAAATATCTTGGAATTATGTAACTGAATTCTCCCCCAGGAAGAGCAAATGACTTTGGGACTTGAACTATCTTTTGAAAGACTAAGAAAACATTTAAAAGAGGAATGCAACAGAGAGGGGAGATTAAAAAGTGGGAGATTGAGGGGGGGGTAAAAAGGCTAGATTTGACAAGGAAGGAAGAGACAAAGTGAAGGGAAGTTATAAGGACTTTAAACAAGATGTTGTTTGTTTTGTTTATAAGCAATTTTTTTCAGAGACAAAGGGTAAAATAAAATCTTAATAGAGATTCTGCAAAGGTACACAAGACTGCATTTTATATTTGTATTTGAAATATGTGTCAATAAAATATTGTAGGGACTGTGTAATTGATGTGTATTTAACTAATTTGTTAGGGAATACTATTTTTAATATCTATAAGAATATTATGTTTATTTTTTTTATTCTAAAATGTTATTTAGAATGTACTAAGCAGAATCAGAATAGAAATAATGTTTAATTTTAAGCGTTGAATTTGGGGGGGAAATAGAAAGGTGTCATACTTCAACCAGTTATTACAGGGACAAGATTGTGTTTAAGAGAAAGATAAATGGATGATTGAAAAAGAACGGACAAAAAATACAAGTGAAATGATTTAAATTGATATTAAGTAAATAAAGTAGAATTAAGAGAGTGAAAAGAGGGGAGAAGATATCTGTAAAATGTAGAATCTTTAACAGGATATGAAATAGTATATAAGCTGAGCATGAATTTAATTTAAGTCTGTACCAAAAGTTATAACCCGGGGTTAAGCCGCTTTCTAAAAGGAAGTTTTATATTTTTTATGTTATGTGTTTGTCAGTCTATATTTGCTTATTGAGGAGTAATATTGGATAAGAACATATGAAATAGTAACAATATGAAATATAGTAAGATGAAATATATGAATGAATAAAATTGAATAGAAATAAAGGAAGAAACAGTAAGAAGGTGGAAAACAGTAATAAGATATGAAGTTGAATATATAAGATGCTTATTAAGTTATGTGTGGAAATGTGATAATTTAGAATTATATTCTACTTAAATGAGATGTCTTATTTGTTTTGTTAAGAGAGCAGATGTTTTTTATGTTTTTGTTTGTTTGTTTGTTTGTTAAAAAACCAATAAAATTGTTTTCAAAAAAAATGGTGAAGAATCAGACTACTTACTTTATTAACTGATATGTGGGATATGACATACATGGTATGCTAGAATCGTGAGACCCAAAAATAATCTTTGATTTGGTTCAGTATTTAAAGCAGGTGTTGAGTAGATAGTGCTCTTCATGAAAGTCAGCTGAGTGGCTTGAGATTTAATATTTTAAATCATTTTAGAGTGTCCTTAACTCCCGAATTAAAAAAAAAAAGAAAATTCTCACCAGCCGATACACTTTCCCTTTCTGACTCTTCCTTCCAGAGCTGTCACATCTTCAGCAGCTTAATGGCTGCCTCTCCGCTGATGGTAAAGGGGCTTCTTCTGGATCAACCAGGGACTTTGTGATGTCCCTAGGATCAGCAGAACGCACCCCTTACTATCACCGTCCCTACGGGACGGTTTAGGTCCGTTGGGACCAACCGGGGTGAAGATATCAGCTGCGATCTCAGAGCCCTGAGATTGCAGCTGTTTCGCAGCGATGTGGCTCCACCTTCTCCCAAAGTTAAAGTTTTTGAGGTTTGGGGAAGAAACCACAGTCAGGTAGAGTATTCCAGACATTGACCACTCTGTTCCTGAAGTCATATTTCCTGCAATCAAGTTTGGTGTGGTTTACCTTGAGTTTGTATCTATTGTTTGCTCTTGTTTTGTTATGGTTTAAGCTGAAGTATTCATTGACAGGTAGGACATTGCAATGTATGATTTTATATACTATACTTAAATCGGACCGAAGACGGTGTAGTTCTAGGTTTTCTAGGTCTAGAATTTCGAGTCTGGTGGCATAAGGTATTCTGCAACAAGTAGAGGAGTGGAGAACTCTTCTTGTGAAATATTTCTGGACTTTCTCAACTGTGTTAATATCAGATATGTAATGTGGGTTCCAGACTGATGAGCTGTATTCAAGTATTGGTCTAGCAAATGTTTTGTATGCTCTAGTGAGTAGTGTGATATTACCAGAGAAAAAGCTAAATAGGATTAGGTTAACAACTCTTAATGCTTTTTTGGCTATGTAGTTACAGTGGGCTCTAGCACTTAGATCACTTGAGATGAGAATTCCAAGGTCCTTGACAGAGTTTGGATAATCAACAAGGTCTTGACTATTCAACTTGTATTTTATTTTGAGACCAAAGTCAATCATGTTGTGATCACTGTTGGAAAAGGGTTCTTTAATTTGTATTCTGTAAATTGAGTTCAAACTATTGCAGAAGTTGAGATCGAGGCAGTCGTTTAGTCTAGTATTGTTGGTTACTAGTTGTTCCAGTCCTAGATTTGTTATTTAGATTTGTTATTTGTTTACTTTGTAAAGTGTTTTATATTTATGCCAAACTCTAAGTATGACACATCTAACAAAATGGTTATTAAAATCAACATTAACTTTACTTTTATCATACCCTAGGTAGCCATGTCATCCAATCCTTAATTCATGGCACTCTAGTTCAAGTAACCTTATTCTGGTGCTCACCCATTTTTTTTCCCAGGTCAAAAATTGCCCATCAAAATACAATTTCATATCTGGTAGACCCAAACCCCCTCTTTCCTTAGCATCTTGCAGTAGCTTATATCTAATTCTTGGTTTGTTCCCTTGCTATATGAACTTAGAAATATCATTCTGCCATTGTTTAAATGGATTATCAGTTATAAGCATTGGTAACATCTGAAATAAAGAAAAATCATCTTTGGTAAGATATTCATCTTGGTTACAGAAATTCTACCCAATAATGATAAATGCAATTCATTCCATCTTTGTAAATTCTGTATAATATCCTAAAGAGGGATGTAGTTATTTTAAAACAGTTTTATATCTGTATTTGTCAACATAACCCCTAAGTATATCACCTTTTTGTCAACCTAAAACCAGGCTTTTTATTCAATATTTCACTATCCTGAGAAGACACATTCTTGATCAGCATTGTTATTTTCTGTTTATTTATTTTGAAACCTGCCAAAGCCCCAACTCATTCAATGGCCTCATCAAATATTCTATATTATACTTTGGGTCATCCCATTTTTATAGGAAGATGCATATAACACAGAAATTATTGAGACCAGCTTTCTTTTCCTCCCTCTTCCTCCATCCCTTTGCCAGAGCACTTCTATTGCATGCAGGGAGGTGAAAGTAGATGGGATAGTTTAATATATCCTGAAATGGTCTCCGTTCTTCTCATTCTGTTGAATGAAAGAAACCATAGTTAACGTGTGGAATTTCTACACTTATTAATCTATGTCTGCTGCTTCATCATGTAAATACATACTTCCCTCAACAGCAACCCGCAACTATTGATTTCCTTAACAAATATTGAAGAGGTATTTTTAGTTTGGACCCATTACAAGGTTGACTACATAATTGTGTCAGATTATTGTGTTATGTGAAGAAAGACTTAAGTAAAGGAGAATGACTTACGTTTCACTGAGAAATCATCTATCTGACTCTATAACATCCATGGAAGTTGAAACTTCTGTAACATGGGGATGGATTTGATCTCCCACTGTCTTTGTACACTTATAGGAAACATAATAATCTCAGAGAGAAAATATACATTCTTTCAGAAAGATTGCAGAAAATATTTTCATATAAATTTCTGTAATTGCATATAATTCATTTCAAAAGACAAGCAAAGGACAAACTGTAAAAGTTAACAAGTACAACAGGGTGTTTATGTTAATTTTTTTGAAAGAAGTGCAGGCACTTTTATGGGTGTCAACAATATGATCCTTAGTCTGAAGCAATAGCCTAGGGCCACTTCTTGATAGACCTAGTTCTGTTCATCCTACACTTTATTAAGCTTGTAGAATTAAATTACAGATTTGGAGGAACAGAGAGAATTGTAAACCTGAGAGGAGATGGCTAGATCAGGGATCGATTAGTAGAGCTGTGCCATGCTTCTATTTAGATTCCAAAGTGAAGGGTGTTGGAGACCAGGTCCAGGATCTCATAGTGTCTCATTAAAGCATCACTGTTCACCTTCCAGCATCAGGTGCAGATAAAAGTAGTGGATATCACAGGGCAATTTAGGGGAAAAAAAGCTTTTTCTTTAAATTGCTGGATTTTTTAAAAAATTCTACAAGCTGAACCTAACAATTAAATACATACCCTCACCACACAGAAATAGAAATGGCAGAATTCTATTATGGTATGGAGAGAGTGGTACTGACAGAAAGACTGTGTGGTCTCTATATAACTGTATCCTAATTAGCTTTTCACTTGTCAGGAAAGAACTGCCCCCTTTCTGTAGGTTTCCTACCCACACAACAAATCCTCAGATCCCTGTACACTTTGGCTCTATTGAGTAATGATGCAAAATAATTATAGATATGATTCAGTTCAGTAAATGAGTCCCTTTACTGTTGAGAAGAATTGATATACATAATATTTGTTCACTGTGGTATATTTTGCTTACCATATAGATCACAAAAACACTTGAAAAATAGCCTGTTAATTTTGTTTTCTGCCATAAATTTGACTTTATAAAGTATTGGGGGAAGACATGAAGGCTCAGTGGCTAAAGAGGCAGAGCTTGTCATCTGAAAAACTGACAACCTGGGTTCAAGATCCCAATGCCATGTAACAGGATGATCTTCTTTCCTTGCCCCAGTTCCTGCCATCCCAGCAGTTTGAAAGCATGCAAATGAGAGTAGTACCACTTTGGTGGGAAAGCATTCTGTGCACCTTGGCATATAGTCATGCTGGCAACATGACCACAATAATGTCTTCAGACACTGTTGGATCCCTCACCTAAGAAACAGAAATGTGCAACATCCCCTAGAGTTGGTCATGAATGGATAAGTGAGACCTTTACCTTTAAAAATTAATGACACCTTTGAAGTTGATATTGAATATCTGGAGCATACTGTGGATAGTCAAGAAATTATTAAACAATTATTCAGAACTTACAGGACAAATGCCTAGTCTCAAATTATTCTACTTAGAAGGAATACATGAAGACCTAGCATTCTGGAACAGACTCTAATTCTGGGGAAGTTAGAAGGAAAGAGAAAAAGAGGACAACCAGCTGAAGGTTAGATGGACTCACAGATGGCCATTGTGCACAGATAAAACAGCTAAAGGAATAGGTTAAGTACAAATAATGTGGAGGAAAATCTATCACTCTGGATCTAAGAGTCAACACTGAGTTGATGCCACATAGTCAGTAAATCAATTAGGATGATCAATGTCAAGAAATAAGTTCTGTCAGATGGTATTGCTTGAAGATAAAAAATGTGATGCACATATGCCAAAGAGATGGAGTGGTAGCCCCTTCACTCTGGATGGAGAAAGGAATGTGCTGTACATATCAGTTTTCAATTTTTTATCCCAACTCCATTCTTTCCACAGAGAGTTGCAGTTTATTCCTGATGCAAGCTTAACTGTGGAAATCACTATTGCAATCTGTGTCCTTGAGAGATTGCAGCATTGCTATAGAGGTTTACAGAATTGCTCTGTGTTGACATAACTCTGTTGTTCCAGAAAGTGAGGCAACAACCTACCTACCTATCCAAAATTAAGACTGAATGATAAAATATTGTTTTTAGGATAACCTGTAGTGAGACTGGGCAGAAATTTCCCATCTTTCTTGACCTCTCTCTGACTTTTAATACTATTAATCATGGCATTTTACTTTCTTCATGAAGTGGAAATGGAGACTGTCTTCTAACTAGGCAATGTTATTGGACTCAAAGCTTCTGCTTAAATATCAGATGGCAACTACCATGTCCATTATAGCCTTTCCCTGACTATGAGAAGAGGATTCTTCTCATTGTCACTCATGCTTTACATATACAATGGACTCTGACTATAATCAGCTTTTGAAAAGTTAAGAGTATTACTATAAAATGATACCCGCT
This sequence comes from Pseudonaja textilis, assembly GCF_049901715.1. Lineage (NCBI taxonomy): Eukaryota > Metazoa > Chordata > Lepidosauria > Squamata > Elapidae > Pseudonaja > Pseudonaja textilis. The sequence continues at coordinate 29,221,526 of NC_141990.1, read as the reverse complement.
ATTTCTGGACACTAGAATTGGTGCAAAAGAGTACTATGGTTAAAATTAACAAAAGCTGCTGAGACATGCTCCACTTCAATACAGGCTCTGCCACAGATTTCTAACAAGCAAGACTAAAAGTGTCTCCATCCTAAATGTCAGCATGAAATCCAGATGAAGTAAGTGTAGATAATATGGATTGTTGAGGTAAGGTTCATTTTAAAAAGGTCCAATCTGACCATTTTGTTAACAAAAGAAGGTTGGAGATAGAGACCTAGTTCAAATGTTCTGTCTTAATCTAAGGCTTTCACACACTTAAGACCTATGAATCTATCGAATGGCATTTTCCCAGAGCCCTTTGCCCTAAAGATGATGAAGGAGTGATAGAGACATGTCTTCTCATTTGCCATCTTTTTCCACAGCATTCATCTTGTTTCAGTTGCCTACAATTATATTCATTATTTCAAAAAATAATTTTAACCTGCCTTTTACAAACAATCTCAGTATTATATTAGCTGTGAGAGATATTGTATTTCAGAACTGTTGTTAAAACACTGTTGCTCCACTTTGTTACAATAGCTGTTTATTTTTATGTTGGTTCTTCATTTTATTTCATTTATTTCAGATTTTTGCTGTAACCCACTTTGACTCTTGCTCAGTTGAGCAGATTATCCTCTATATTCCAATGTTCATAATGTGTTCATTTGCAAAGACCAAAATTATATGTATTATAGTAAGTTAATCAATCAAGCTAATATTTAATAGAAGATCAAGCGGGATAAGATGATCAAAACAAAGGAATTCATGCATTCCCAGGAACAGCAAAGGGGAAATGAACATATTTTTATATTTAGGACCTCAAGAGATGGAAGCTTCAGAATTTGTCTCCTATACTTGTAAACTGTATCATGGCACTTTCAAAACTGCCACCACTGTTGAATCTGGTTAAGCATTATCTTTCTGAACTTTCTTTCTGGTGAAGGAAGGAAAAATGGATGAGTATGGGTGGAAAAAACCCTACCCCTAAAGTTGAGTCCCCCCCGTCAAGCCAAAAAGGTGGAAGGCCCCTGAGTGAGCTTGGAAAAGTGGATTGGATATGGGCACAGGTCAGGGCCCCAAAGTCTCTGACAGAATTCCTGGGGAAATCCATAGAACAGCTAAGGGAGTAATTTGACCAGGCCACCATTTGGAATGATGACTCATCATGCTGCCCAAAACAGAAGGACATTTTTACAGAGCTCTTTGAAGTGAGGAGAAGCAGGTGAGACCACAGGGCTCCTTCTCTACCCATGCCTCCCTCACACAGCAGGCACCCCTCCCCCCCGCGTGTGAACTAGAGCCGGGAGGAAGGCCAGCCACCTTAAGTACAGGCTTACAGAGTGGGACAGGATGAGAGAGGAGCCTAAAAGCTCCTGATGGGATCCCTGGGGAGATCCATGGAGCAGCTGAAAGAGGAATTTGTCCAGGCTACCATTAGAGATGACCACTCAAAACAGAGAGGAGTTTCCAGAGAGCCTTCTGAAATGAGGAGAAGCAGGCAAGATCATAGCCCCCTCCTCTACCCAGCAGAAGAAACAAGAGCCCGCAGTGGCAACCAGTGCCTTCCCCACACAGCAGGCATCTCCCTCCTCCTGTGTGAACTAGAGCTGAGCAGGAAGGTCAGCCACCACATGCACAGGTTTACATAGAGCGACAGGAAGAGAGCAGAGAAGAGCTCTACAAACTGCCCCGGTTCAGGGGAAAATTTGATGGGGACCCAGACCATCTAGCCCTATTCCTTGATTCAGCTGAAATCCACCTAGAATGCTATGGACACCTCTATCCTCCCCTAGAGCCATGATGAATGCCATTTCTGAGGGGTTGGAGGGAGAAGCAAGAAGATGGCTAGCAACTCTCCACAAGATAAGGGTCCCCCCCCAACTGCAGGATGTAGATGACTTCCTATAACTGACAGATTTGAGGAGGCAGAGGATGATCTGTATGCAGAAGATGAGCTCAGCAACCTAAAGCAGGGAGAGCAACCCATCAAGGAATACATCCATGAATGCAGGAGAATCAGTGGGAAGCTATCCCTTTTGCCTGAGTGGATGCTGGTTCATTTTTTTAGAACCAGCCTGGAGAAGCAAATTTGCAAATAACCACCTATTGGGACATCCCAAACTGACTGAGTGGTTCCAAGTAACCATAAAAGTCGATAAGGCAGCATGCACTAATGGCATGAGAAAGCTGCTAAAAACCAAAGGGAGAGGTCAGCTAGATGAGAGACCACCCAGGCAATGGGGAACCACAGCACCACAATTAGCCCCCAAACCAGCCCTCCCACAAAGCCCAATTAAATGCTACTCATGTTGGGGAGTGTCACATGGCAGCGGCCTGTGCAACCCCAGGCCCAAAACCAAGGCAAGAACCACCACCCAAGGCACAACTGGAATGAGGCCTCAAACATGCTGTCAACACATCCCAGAAGGGCCTTCAGCTGCAGAGGTCTCTTCCCACCCAGCCAAAGGGGGGCAACCCCAGACAATGATGACCAGTTGCCAGATTCTTGTGACAGCAAGGATGAGGATGAAAATGACCCAATGGTGAGTGGACCAGTCTCCCCTTTCATCTTCCCAATATGGCTCACAGCCCCCAAAACAGGGATTCGGGGGACTTTCCAAGCCCCAATAGATTCAGGCGGCACTGAGTCCTTGATCAACCTAACCATGGTCCTGAAACTGGGGATACAGTAAAAAGGCTGGCCCACCCTTCCAAAGAGGTGGCAACTAGGGCGGAAGCATTTCATCACACCTGATGGGGAAGCCTTCAGGGAGTTCGTCTATTCAAGAGGATTGAATACACCCATCCCATGAACATGCTCCTTGGACAATCTGAATTATGATACACCCAGAGGAGGGAGGGGAAACAGGGTCATAGGTGATTGTAAATTACGTATCTCAGAGTTGGCTTCATACAGATCATGCTAGCATGTCACTCCTTATAAATCTTTGGAAGTTTGTTGAAGTTTGGCTCAGGGCTCATGACTTACTTAGAGCAATCGCTGGAATCCTGACAGTTGTTTCTTCATTTTATTTCATTTATTTCAAATTTTTGCTGTAACCCACTTTGACTCTTGCTCAATTGAGCAGATTGTTCTCTATATTCCAATGTTCACAATGTGTTCATTTGCAAAGACCTATGGTAAGTTAATCAATCAAGATAATATTTAACAGGAGATCAAGCAGAATAAGATGATCAAAACAAAGGAATTCATGCATTCCCAGAAACAACAAAGGGGAAATGAACAAATTTTTAGGACCTCAAGAGATGGGAGATCCAGAATTTCTTTCCTATACTTCTAAACTGTATCATGGCACTTTCAAAACTGCCATCACTGTTGAATCTGTCTAAGTACTATCTTTCTGAACTGCTGGAGGTTCAACAGTGATTCAGAAAGAACTTTTTTCTGCTCCTCCTGGATATGGAAAGTGGTAAGGCTGGGATCTTTGGAAACCGTAAATAATTAACCATTCAATTAAATCATAATTAAACCATAGGAGTATTTCTAAAGAAGGAAGATACAACAATACCTTATGTAAGAACAGTAAACATAACACTTAAGAATAGTTGCAAAATTTCAGTGAGGCAAAGTGATGCAATCGTTATAGCTCTATAAATAGAGTTCTGTGTCCTGTCCCAGGAGTTAGATTTGATGCAGTACCAATTCCAACATGAAGATCTTTTATGTGCTCTTTGCATGCCTTTTCCTTGCATTACTTCTTGAATCAGGTAAAAAACTAACTTACTGATTATTTAGAAAGGACTGATAATTCTTGTTCTAAACAAGTCTGATAATATTTGAAGGCAGTGTAAACTACTACGTATTTCTTGGGTCTATCATTCAATCCAGGGCCAGAATTTTTACAATTTAAGGAATTTAAATTAAATCTTCATCTTTTCACTATAAATATCTCAACAATTAGGACCTTTCTTTGCTCTAAAAATAGTTATGAGGTTTGGAATACTGACAATCTGAACTTCCAAACATCTGAAAAATATGTATTTGATTTTTCTGCTTAATTAAAACTAGATATCCAATATTGATATATGTGCCAAGAAGGGCCCCCAAAACCCAATTTATTAATTCACTATTCTATTGGGGGGGGGGGTGTTGAGTAAAGAAGGAAAATGTTTATACTATAGCAATCATCAAGTGAATTTACTCATACTTATTTCAAAATGGAAATATCTAGAAGTAGATAAATTATCTTTTTCCAAGTACATATCATTATTTTCTTAATAGAGAAAGCAAAGTATACACACTCCCTTAAGAAAAGCTTAACTCTTGATGATTAAGTGAACAACTCAATGTACTTCTCTTTCAGAGCAGTTCAAAACGGGTGTATTCTTCCCATTTTCTCTAAAGCTTTTTTGACAGCTGGGATATCCTGGAGGTTGCTCATGCAAATCATAACTAGCTCACATATGTGCAGTCTTTCAAGAGCAGAAAAGAGCAGCAGTGGAAATATTTTGTACATTAAGGAAAGAGAAAAATCCAGAGGCAAATCAGAAAATTATCCATTTTTACGCCCCCAAAAAAAACCACTCTATTTAAAACATCTACTGGACATAGACATTGTAACCCAAGAATGTTTCTTAGCAATCAAGAATTATTAGTAATACTGGGAAGAGAGAGATATCAAAGCAAGGTGAACTTTGTAATGAAGCAGATTGTTTCCTCTCAACTGCCTCAAAAGATACACACCTACCAGCCAATTCTACTCTGTCCACGGTTGAGATTTTGTTTGATTTGTGATATTTGGGTTATTGCAGGGATAGCAGTGAAAACTGACATATCTGGTCCAGTGGTGGGACTCAAAAAATGTTACTACCAATTCTGTGGGCATGGCTTGGTAGGCATGACGTAGCTTGGTGAGCGTGGCTTGGTGGGCATGGCAGGGGAAGGATATTTCAAAATCTCCATTCCCACCCCATTCGAAGTAGAAGGTTACTGCAAAATCCCATTCCCTCTCCACCCTACTAACCTGCTTTCCAGCTCCGTTCTCCTGTTCAGGGCAACAAAAGAAGACCCAGCTGATCAGCTGGGACTCAGGAGGCAGAGAATAGATTGAGATGGGGCGAGTCAGAGGTGGTATTTGCCGGTTCTCCTAACTACTCAAAATTTCTGCTAGTTCTCCAGAATTTGTCAGAACCTGCTGAATAAATGCATGTAAATAATAAAGTATATTTATTTATCATTAACTTGTCTCATCGTTTCCTTTTTTCAGTGAGAGCTCGTGCAACTTGTTTTGAACGAGGAGGACACTGCTATGAACGTCCCTGTCCTGTAGGCTTCTACTTTATTGGACAATGGAATTGTAATGGCCTGGACATTTGCTGTAAACAGTAAGAAAATCCTTTCCTAATAGAAATGTCACAAATGTAGATTGGGATAATGTGCCTGATATTGTTTGCATTCACAAAGCATTGCAAGGTATTCACAGTAAATGTGTTTTGGAATTCAGAAGGCAAAAGAAATGTTAAATCCACTTTTATTAACCTATTATTTTATATCATTTTAATAGACAATAAAGAAAATAATGCCATCTACATCTACTGCCGTGGATATCTTCAACAACTGGCCAATGACCTGACATCACCGTGTGCTATAACTTTATCTTTCCTTACATAAATCCAAATTGCTATCTATCAGACTCTAAAAATGCATTGAAGTAAAACTTGGAAATTTTTCCTTGAAATACAGTTAAATGAGCAAATTTAGTTGTGTGATTTTTTTTTTTAACATGGGCCCGGGGCATTATATTCATGTGATTGCATGGCTCTTTCTGTGTGTGTTTGTGTGTGTGTGTGTGTGTACTTATGTGCACATAAAACTTTATTTACATTTCAGTGTGGAAGACATTCTCTATTCTATACTATAAATTCACATATTCTCATTCTTTCCCCATATTTATTTATTTAATATCTCAAATATTAATCACAGATCACTGAAAAAAACACTTAAAATACCAATAATTAGTAACTTTCAATATTATTGATATTATTCAATATTATTGATATTATTCAATGTTATTGATATTATTCAATATTATTGATAGTTACCAATTATTGGTATTTTAAATGTTTTTGTTTGGTTTTTTTGTTTATCTCATCCACCACTGTTATACACTGGCCAATTATGGAAGAAAATCTTCCTTATCTGATGGAACAAGATCAACCTAAAGTTTGTCAGGCTGACCTGAAGCATCTAGCATTATTAATAGGAGCAGAGACAAAATATGACCCTTCTGCAGACAATATTGTAAAAAGGACAATATAACTGCATATGAAATCAACCTGGACAGTCAATAGCAGGGCAGATTTGACTGGCCATAGGATCGTTATTAAATATGTACTGAGAGAAAGCTATTAAAAGTATTCGGAATCCATAGAGAAAGCTAATAAGTTTCTAGTATATTGTTTGAAGCAACAACATCAACAGAGCTTAGTTTATGGAATAATTACAGAAGAGAGTTGGGTTTAAATATTAACTGAATAATAAATGTTTTTCCCTTTTCTATAAGTCTCAGAAAGTCAGCAGAAACTTTATTTTTATTAATCAATTTGTGGGAGATGGCCAAGAATTGAATGGCATCTGAGACCCAGAAATAATACCTGATTTAGTTTAGATTAAATTTTTAAACCAAGTGATGATTAGCTATCTCTATCCCCAAAAGTTAGTTTGGGGATTAATATTTAAACTCCTGCAGTACAGTAGTTTCTTTTTGAATTGTAATATGGCACTTGTCAGGGTTTTATTTGATCCTTGAACTTTTGGTCAACATTGTAAAGCAGTAGTTAGACCTGAGATGTCTTATTTCAGCATGGTGTGGCTATATATTTTTTGTATATGCAATAATATTTTAACAATGTTATGCACTACTCTACTTTCTACCTTACTGTATTTTGTAAGAGAAGTACAGAATTATGAAACACATTCTGCTTTTAAGAATAATTGGGATTTAAAAGTATTGTGCAATGACAATTTTAAGGATTTCTCCTGACTTGAAATTTAGGTCACATCAGAGGCAATAAATGACATTTTAACAGCTCAATATGGGCCCAAATCTTTAATGACTTCAAAGGCACCTAAGATGCTCTCTTATAAGGCAGAATCAATGAGAAAAATAAAAGCCATAATATATCATGAACAACTTTAGAACACTGAAGATGTCCCTTAGTCAAGGCAGGAATTCAACCCTTTATGGTGGGTAGGCCTTGATGTTAGGGGTAATCCCAGGGCTACTTTGTAAAATGATAATTAGAACCCAAAAACTTGTAATCTTAACACCAGTAATTAGATTCAGGAATCTAATCTAGAATCTAATCTAGAATCATAAATGAGATTATGATAGGAGAATAACTATCAGAGTCCAACACAAAGCAAAGAGAGAGAATGTCCCACAGAAAAGGAGCTATGGTAGAAAAAGCTAATTTTCTAGTCTGCATCTGTATCATGCCCATCCTATTTAATCTAATTGGATAGGTAGAAATTCTTGGAGAAAAGTGATTCCTCATGTACCCTGGTGCCAAGTAATGTACGGCTTTATAGGTAATCACCAGCATCTTGAATTGCACCTGGAAATATACTGGTAACCAGTGCAGTTCATGCAGGAGTGATTACTGAGTTCTGATTAATGATGAAAATTATCTTGAATGCTTTTGGGTCACTATTAAAGGGGAAAAATGATATTGCCAAAGGTGTATACTATAGGCCACTCAACCAAACAGAGGAAATAGATGAACTTTTTGCCAGCCACCTAACTATGTAGGAAGCACATCACAATAGTAATGGGGGATTTCAACTACCCTGACATCAACTGGGAGACAAACTCTGCACCAAGTGGAGGATCCAACATTCCTAACAAACCTAACAGACAACTTTATTTCCCAAAAAGTAGAGAAGGGAACAAGGAGATCATCCATATTGGACTTAATTCTCACTAACAGAGATGAAATGATAGAAGGTGTTGAAACTACAGGTATCTTGGGGGCGAGCAATCATGCAACATTGGAATTCAACATTATGCAAGCACAAGTAGTCGAACAAAGTCAAACTAGAGTCTTGGACTTTAAGAGAGCTAATTTCAATAAACTTAGAGAGATCTTGGGAAGGATTCCATGGATGAGAATCCTCAAGGAGAAAACAATTCAAGAAGCTTGGGAAATTTTGAAAAGTGAAATTATAAAAGCCCAATCTAGCACAATACCAAATGAAGGAGAAAAATAACAGTTCTCAAAAGAAAACAGCATGGCTGCATAAAGAACTCTCTAACAAATTGAAAGACAAAAGGGAGAATTTTGTTTGTGGCAGCCCCTGCTAAAGGGTTTCACTTTAGGAACAAGAGTTGGCTGATGATAGTTATCACTGTATTTTAATTATTTTAATTCCTCAAGGTGCTCTGGCACTTAGCCTGATTTGTAACTCCAGGTTGCAGGTGTTGCTTATGAAAAGGAAAGTATTCAGAAAATTGTCATTTTTTTTAACAACTGATTCTGTGGGCTTAGTTGGTGGTGTGGCTTGGTGGTCATGTGACTGGGTGGGCATGGCCAACCCAACATCACTGATGTCAAGGGGTGCTTTTCCTCACCTGGCCTCTCATGACTGTGCAGATGCTGCAATGGTCATAAGTGTGAAAAATGGTCATAAGTCACTTTTTTCAGTGCCATTGTAACATTGAATGGTCACTAAATAAACTGTTGTAAATCAAGGATTACCTGTACAAAAATACAAAAAGCTTCTTTGCCTGCAAAAAGCTGCACTAAATCCCAATCATTAATTAAAAATACCTGCAAGCCAGAGTTACAAATCAGGCAGGATGCCAGAGCACCTTGAGGAATGAAAATAGTTAAAATGCAGTGATAACTATCATCAGCCAACTCTTGCACCACTTAAAGACACCAGCTGGTCTCACTCACCTCACGAGATGTCCTAAGGAAATCATCCAGATTTAAGGAAAGGTCACATGCCCCCCAGAAAGGCAGTAAAAAAAAAATCAGTGTCAAGCTTGCATCCTGCCTCTTGGAAGTATACCGCAAAAGGACAGTGTCAGAGCAGTGAGGAAGACCCCCTACCCAGATAGAAAAAGAAACCATGAGGCAAGAAAAAATTCAAATGCAATGCAAATAATTAAATCACAACAGTAGATGTTGCTTGTTGAAGCTGAATAGGGAAAAGTATACGATCAATAAACACAGGATTAAACTTCACCAGAGGTGGTATTCAACCGGTTCGCACCTATTTGGGAGAACCGGTAGCGGTGATTTGGTATGGGTCTCAGAACTGGTAGTGACCCCTGGCTGGCCACGCCCCCGAACCGGGTCGCCCACTTGTCCCAGTCACTCTCCTAGCTTTCCCTACCATGTGGTGGCCATGGCGCAGCTCAGGCAGATTTCCCAGGGCTATTACACATGCGCACTGTGTGTGCAGCTGCTACACATGCAGTACGCATGTGCAACAGCCCTGGGGCAACTGCCTGCCTGCCTGCCTTCCCAGAGCATATTTTCTGCCTTCTCCTAGCTGGTGCACCTCCCCAAGCCCAGCCCAGCCTGGCCAGCCAGCAGGTGGGTGGGCGGATGTCCCAGGGCTTCTCGCTGCCTTTGTCCTGATATGCCTGCAGCAGCCCCTCACGCCAGCTGAGCCAGGAGCCACTATTCCCAGGCTTCTACTTTCCCATGCTTGGTTGATGCCTCTTCACCTTGCCTGAAGTGGCTGATTCTCCTGCCCCTCACCCTCCCCTCCCTCATCTGGCCTGGGGATAGTGACAGGGGATAGTAAAGCAGCCAGGTCCCTATCTTCCCCCCTCTCTCCCCCCAACCCATCTCTGTGTGTGTGTGTGTGTGTGTGTGTGTGTGTGTGTCCCTCAAAGCCACAGCTGGGCTTTCCTTGGTGCTCTTTGCTATTTTCATTTCTTCTTTTTGGAATCCAGACTGGCTGAACAAGGATCGCCAGCCACGCTGGAAGAATCTCTTTGGGTGACCCATCTCCCCCTCCACTCGCAACTGGCAGCTGTGGCAGGGCTGGGAGGATGGCATGCACACCTGAGGAGGAGGAGGAGAGTCACCCAAAGGGATGCTTCCAGCACGGCTGGCGGTCCTTGTTCAGCCAGTCTTGATTCCAAAAAGAAGAAATGAAAAGTTAACAAGGGGTTCTAAAGAACTGGATAGAACCGGTAGAACCCCACCCTTGCTTACACCTTTTATTTTTCCTGCCTAAATGTAAAACTTTGCTTTTCTCACATTGGATAGGGCCAATTGTTCAAGTTTGTCAAGATCTTTTTTTAGAATAGAATAGAATTCTCTATTGGCCAAGTGTGATTGGACACATAAGGAATTTGTCTTGGTGCATATGCTCAGTGTATATAGAATAAAAGATATATTTGTCAAGAATCATAAGTTATAACACTTAATATCATCATAGGGTACAGATCTTCCTGTTGTGGCACTGCAGCAGTGTGGGGAGAGAAGAGAGAGCTCTGCTCTCTCATCCCCAATATGCACACTTGGAGGCCCAGGAGAGGGGTGCATAGACCCTGGAGGGGAAGACAAAGGTGTTGGGAAGCCCAAGAAGAAGTTTGATTGTAGCGACGGCCAGCAGTTTTGAGGGAGACCTCATTTACTCCAGTGTGTGAGAGATCGGCCATCTCGATGGCAGACCGAAGCCATGGTGCTTTCACACAACGAGGAAGATACCAGAGTGTGAGCAGCATTTTGGATGGATAGTGGAGAAGGCAGAAAGTGCAAGTCAGGGAGAGGAAATAGCAGAGGAGAGACGGCAGAACTGTGAGTCTTAAAATAGAATACGAAAGTCCGATCAGAAAATAGTGATCCAGCAATGAAAGCAAGGAACTTTTAAGATAGAGAACTGGAGCCGATTTATTTGAGGACGGAAGATTGACTGATGCTTTGGATTTGTTCTGATTAACTTGGAGCTGATTAAGATAGAGGGTTCAGAGATTTGGAATTTAACTTGAAGGATTTGTGATTTGAAAATGAAGAAGAAAGGTGAAAGGAAGAGACAGAACTGGACTTAGAAATAAAACGGAAGTGACCATTTGAGACTGCATAGAGAGAAAAGAAGCTGACGCTATAGACTATGACTAAACAGAATGTGAATAGAAGATAATTGAACAATAACTGAGTTATACCCAAGAAACAATTAATGAAATAACATCTTGATTAAGGTTTGATTGAATTTATTAAGCATTTAAAAACTTAAATGATATGAAATTGTGAAAAGATTAATGAATTGTAATATAGATGATTATTGATTGATTATTACTATCTAATTAATTCTATATCTTTATATTTATATTTATCACTTGCTTAAAATAAATTAAATTCTAGTGTTAAGGATAAATAATATAGTTGATACAATACAATAATATAGCTGAATAAGAATAACCTATTGTATCTATACTTTGCCCTATTTTATCTTCTTTTTTCTTTCCTTCGTTTTACTTATAATATTTTCTTCTCCCCCTTTTCCTCTTATCTTCTTTTATTGGTGAGCTTCCTAACCCTAACTTTAATATAAGATAGAATTAGTCCTGAATAATATAGATATATAACATAACAGGCTAGATCTGTGGAAAGATACATATTAAGGGGAGTTATTGAATAGAATTGATAATGAAGATAAGACTAAAAAGTGAATGATAAAGTGGGAAGAAATTTATAATAACATTAAGAATATGACCAGCATTACAATGATGACTTTGAAAGGAAAAAAACTGGTTTCAGGCTCATCAATGTCCATTGCTTCTCTCCAGCAAGCCAAAAAACAATAGAAGGAATGTTGAATGTAGAAAAAACAAGCAATACTGCTAATATGCAAATGATGCAAGCAACATTGTCAGCCATCCAAGAAACTATGTTTAAAATGCAGGAGACAATGGTAAATAATCATACAGATTTAAAGACAGAAATGGGAGAAATGAAGGGTAATATCCAAAAACTGGATGAGAAGATGGGAATGATTCAACAGACAATGGAGAAGAACAAACAAAAAATAAAGAATATAGAAATCAAAGCTGAACAAACTGATAAGAGATTGGAAGGGATGGACAGAAAAGTAACTGAGATTAATAGAGACTTGGAAGATTTGATAATTCACCTCAAAATGGAATGTGCAGCATTTTATCTGAGGTTCCAGAATGTACCTGAATCTAAGGATGAAGATCTAGGAAACATAATGTAGCAACTAATAGCAGAAGCATTGCAGAAGGATCAACAAGAGATCATAAAAGAACTAGACAAGGTCTTTCGAATCCACACAAATTACATGAGTTGAAATAAGTTGCCAAGGGAGGTCCATATTAAGTTTGAAAAAATGTAAGAGACATTGTTTATAGAATTACAAAGGATGAGCCGATGGTGTACAAAGAAAAAGAGATTATGACCCTAAGACAGATCCCAAGGTGAGTGGGAGAGTTAAGGATGGATTATAGATATCTGGTGATATTTCTGAACAAACAAAATATCTGGTTCCGATGGCTGGTGCCAGAAGGAATGCTGGTGACATGGCAAGAAAGAAGAGTAAAAATTGATAACATCAAAAAGGCACAAGAATTCTATGACCAGCTAGTAGAAATGGAAGAGGAAGGGAGCAGCAAAGAAGAGTTGGAAAGTAAGAGTCAAGAGGATCAACAGGAAGTTCGGCAACAAGGAATACAGGAGACGGACCAAGAAGAAAAAGGTAGAGAAGAGAACATCCAAGAAGAGAGGGACTAAGAACAAGACCATTAAGAGAAGCAAGAACCAACAGAAGATTTAGGTAGACCTATAATTGATAATGGATGAAGAAATCAAAATACTTTCAATAAACATCAATGGGTCGAACTCCCAGATTAAGAGAAAACAAATATTGACCAAATTAACAAAACAAAATGTTGACATAATACACCTACAGGAGGTACATATCCAAAATCAACACAGAAAATTCCTAGAATATCCCAAATTAGGCATACTTTTTACAGCATTGGCAGACCAAAAGAAAAGGGAGGGGGTAGCAACTTATGTTAAAAAGGGGATAAATGCAAAACAAGTATATACAAATGAACAAGACAGAATTTTAATGATACAAATAAAAATATATCAAAACCAATTACTACTGGTGAGGATTTATACCTCCAGTGATAACCAAAAGGAGTTCTATAAAAGATTACATGATAAAATAATTAGCATAGGCGAAGAAAATATTTCTTTAATAGGGGATTTTAATGCCATTGTAGAAGTAGAAAAGGATTATGTTAGTATGGAAGAAATTAGGAAGAAAAAAAGAGAATACTACCAAAAACTTTCTATGATCTAAAGAAAGAAATTAATCTGGAAGATATTTGGTGGAAGAGGAACCTAAATGAGAAGAATTACACATTTTACTCCAGTCCACAAAAATTGTGGTCCAGAATCAATATGGGTGGGTGAATGGGGCAATTGAGAAAGATATCACTGCAGTAGAAATAATGCCCAATATATGGGCTGACCATAATCCTGTGAAAATTACTTGGAGAGAACAAAAGAAAAGAAAAAGGAGATGGATATTAAACCCACAAATTATAAAAGAAAATGAATACAGTCAGAGAATGTTTTATAGATGGTATTTAGCACCAACAAGATTGGCAAGAATTTATCCCAACACAAGTCCAAAATGCCGGAAATGTAAGAAGATTGACGGTACATTTTATCATATGTGGTGGCTATGCTCCAAGACTAGGACATTTTGGATTCAAATTAAAAACTGGCTATAAGAGATTACTGGTTACTAGATTGAGCTCAGACCAGAAACCTTCCTTTTAGGAATTATTAAAGATAGAATACCAAAAGAAATAAAATATCTATTGTTACACATCACAACAGCCACCAGAATAGCCTTTGCACAGGTATGGAAAACTCCCAATATTCCTAAAGAAGAACTGTTATTACAAAAAGTAACAGAAAGCACTGAAATGAACATGTTAACATTGAAATTGAAAGAAAGAGGTGATTCTGAATATTTCCTAATCTGGAACAAATGGTATGACTGGTTAGTAAACAGAACAAAAAAATAAGACAAGAAACTTAATTGTAAGAAGCCTTAAGCATATAAAATTGTAAATTTGTAAGCTGTGTAAGAATATAGAATAATGATTATAGTTAAAGTTATTAATTAATAGTTGATAAATATAAATACAATGTATTAAGATATTTATGATAAGAACATGTATAGATGTCAAGAATGTTGTTGAAACTATGATGTTTTATGTTGAAAATTAGAAACTTAATAAAAATATATTAAAAAATAGTCATAGGGTACAATAAGCAATCAAATCATACTATTCAATAAAAATCATTAGGATAGAAGCAACAAGGTTAAAGTCATAAGTGGGAGGAGATGGGTGAAAGGAAGGATGGGAGGATTAATAGTAATAGTAATGCAGACTTAGTAAATAGTTAGACAGTGTTGAGGGAATTATTCGTTTAGCAGAGTGATGTTGTTCGGGGAAAGACTGTTTTTGTGTCTAGTTGTTCTGGTGTGCAGTTCTCTATAGCATTGTTTTGAGGTAGGAGTTAAAACAGTTTATGTCCAGGATGTGAGGGGTCTGTAAATATTTTCACAGTCCTCTTTTTGACTCCTGCAGTATACAGGTCTTCAATGGTTGGTAGTAATTGTTTTTTTCTGCAGTCCTAATTACTCTCTGAAGCCTGTATCTGTCTTGTTGGGTTGCAGAACCAAACCAGACAGTTATAGAAGTGCAGACGACAGGCTCAATAATTCCTCTGTAGAACTGTATCAGCAGCTCCTTGGGCAGTTTGAGCTTTCTGAATTGACACAGAAAGAATATTCTTTGTGCTTTTTTTATGACATTTTTGATGTTAGATGTCCATTTTAGGCTTTGTGATATGATAGAACCTAGAAATTTGAAGATGTTGATACTGTGTTGTCTAGTATTGTAAGAGTTGATAGTACAGGAGGGTTTCTCCTGAAGTCTACCACCATTTCTACCGTTTTCAGTGTGTTCAGTTCCAGATTGTTCTGGTCATACCACGAGGCAAGTTGTACCATCTTCCATCTGTATGCGGATTCATTGTTGTCTCGAATGAGACCAATCACTGTTATATAATCTGCAAATTTCAGTATTTTAACAGATGGATCCTTTGAGATACAGTCATTGGTATATAGGGAGAAGTGGAGAAAGCACACAGCCTTGGGGCGGGGTGGGGGGGGCTGTGCTAATTGTACAAGTATCAGATATGATTCTGCCTTTGTTGTGAATCGAGGAAATGAGAGGCTTAGACCAGAGCATAAGTGGAACAGGCTTTATTCAGGGAATAAAGGGTCGTCGCGTCTGCTTACTAACAGGCAGACCTGGCTAGCGAACGATGACTGGCTCAGCCCGACAGCCGGCTTTTATAGCCGACTGTCAAACGGAGCCAGCCAATGGGAGCTGCTCGTGCTCCCGCTTAAAGAACGGACCTGGTTGGAAACCCCATCCGGTCCCCAAGACATAACACCCCTTCCCCCTAGATGGGAACACGTATAGTCCTTGAGATACGCCGGTGGTCTGTGTTGGCGACCGGAGCGACGTAACTCAGGAGAGTCACTGGGTGATGACAAGTTCGTGGAGTCCTGGTCAGAGTACATAGGGGGGCGAGCTTGGCTCGGTACAGGATCTGGAGCCCGGGGAAAGTCTCTGCCTTCGGGCTGGGTTGGAGAATAGTCTTTGCCCGAATGGCGGATGCCTTCGCTGGGGAGAAACAGTGGCGTCTCCGGCTGGCAGTCCCGGTTTACTGCCTGCTCCCTCTGCTCCGTTGGAGACGGCTGGTCTTCCTGGGAATTCTCGACTGGACCATGGTGCTGAACCTGAGGGCTGTCCCGTGGAGACGGATCTGCAGTGGCCAGGCTGCTCCGTCGTCTCCGCAGCTGGTCCAGGTGCTTCCGCCATACACGACCGTCTTCTAGCTGGACCCGATAAGATCTCGGACCTGTGACAGCCACGACCCTCCCCGGCATCCACAGTGGATCCCCCGCATAGTTCCTGGCAAACACTAAGTCCTGTAATGCGAAATCCCTGGCCAGACTGTCAGACCCCAAAGGGGTGCCCGGGCAGTAGTGGGGGTGTAGCCTGTCTAAAGTAGTCCTCAGGCGTCTCCCCATTAGCAGTTCTGCCGGGGATTTGTTCGTAACTGTGCACGGTGTGGTATGCTGGCTCAGGAGGAAACGAGACAGTTTAGAGTGCCAGTCCTCTTGGCCGAACCGGGCCAGAGCCTTCTTGGCCGATCTGACTGCCCTCTCCGCCAGCTCGTTGCTAGAAGGGTGAAAGGGGGCCGTGAGGACGTGTCTGATGCCCAGATTGGTGACATACCTGCTAAATTCACTTGAAGTGAACTGGGGGCCATTGTCGGAGACCAGGGTGTCAGGAAGCCCATGAGTCACAAAGAAGCGAGTCAGTGCTTTGGCAACTGCTTGAGTGGTGGTCGTCGGAAGTAATGCCACATCGATCCACTTAGAGTACGAGTCTACGACCACTAAGAAGGTCTTGCCATGCATTGGCCCGGCTAGGTCGATGTGAAGCCTTGACCATGGGGCATTGGCACTTTCCCACCTGGTGGGAGTGGCGGCTGGCGGGGCTGCCCTGGATTCCTGACAGGGACGACACGAGCTTACCCACTTGGCGATCTGGTCGTCCATCCCTGGCCACCAGATGTAACTGCGAGCCAACGCCTTCATCCGCATGATGCCTGGGTGGCCCTCGTGCAACACCTTCAGGATGGGAGTGCGAAGGGTGGTTGGGATGACGACTCTGGTACCCCACAACAGGCATCCCTGCAGCTTGGAAAGCTCCTGCTGGCGAGTTTTAAATGGGGTGAAATCAACTGAATAGTTAGTTTCCGGCCACCCCCTCCCCACCCAGTCCAGAACCTGGGCGATTGTTTTGTACGTTTTTGAATGGGCCGCGATGTCATCGGCAGTCACTGGCAGTTTGAGCTCGTTGATCTCGAAAATAGCATGCACGGGGGCTGGGTCCTCAACTGGTGCTGGCAAGGGGCATCGGCTGAGGGCATCTGCATGGCTCAGATTTTTTCCAGGACGATAGACCAGTTTGTACGAGTAAGCCGCCAGGAACAAGGTCCATCTGGTCATCCTGGGGGACAATACCTGGGGGGTTTGCTTGTCCCCGGATAACAGGCCTAGAAGAGGCTTGTGGTCTGTTACTAGTTCGAAATGGTGTCCGAATAGAAATTCGTGGAATTTTTTGACTGCTGCCACTGCAGCCAGGGCCTCTTTATCAATTTGGCCGTAATTACACTCAGTCGCCGAGAGGGTTCGTGAAAAGAAGGCAATTGGTGCTTCGGAGCCATTGGGAAGTCTGTGGCTTAAGACAGCTCCTATCCCAAAAGGGGATGCGTCTGCAGCAAGGACCAGGGGGAGGCGCTGGTCAAATTGAATTAATACAGCCTCAGAGGTGAGTAGGGATTTGACTGCTTCAAATGCATGGTTTTCCTTGTGTCCCCAATGCCATGGTGAGTTTTTATCTAAAAGCCTGTGCAGTGGTTCCGCGACTGAGGCTTTGTGTGGGAGGAATGAAGCATAGAAGTTCAATAAACCCAGAAAGGCTTGCAACTCGACTTTGTTGGTGGGCGTGGGCGCCTCATGGATTGCCTTGACTTTAGATTCCACCGGGTGGATGCCTGAGGCATCTAGCCTGTAACCTAGAAAGTCCACCTGCCTAGTGGCGATGGCACACTTCTCCCATTTTAGTTTGAGGCCATGCTGCCTGAACTTCTCTAACACAGCTCTGACTCTCTGGATGAGTTGGGGTCTGTCTCTGGCTGAGACCAGAATGTCATCGAAATATGGCACTACACCAGGGAGGCCTTGGAGAATTCGCTCCATCAGCGATTGAAAAATACCTGGGGCTACACTTATGCCAAACTGGAGACGCTTATACCTGAATGCCCCTCTGTGTGTTACTATAGTCTGTAAGTTAGCTGTTTGATCATCAACAGGGAACTGTTGGTACACTTGTGACATGTCCAGTTTGGCGAAAATGTTGCCAGGTTCGAATGTATGCAATAGGTGCTGAATAACTGGAACAGGATATGCGCTAACCTGTAAATAACGGTTTATTGACGTCTTGTAATCAGCACAAATTCTCAAATTACCGTCTTTTTTGAGTGGGATGACTATGGGGGTCTTCCATTTGGCGAAATCAGTGGGTTCAATCACCCCCTGTTCGAGGAGTTTGTCCAGTTCCGCGTCTAATTTTGGGCGGATGGCGAATGGTACCCTACGTGGTTTTAGACAGATGGGAGTTGCCTGGGGGTCTACTGAGAAGGAAATGGGCGTGCCATTATAACAGCCTAACTCGCTACTAAAAACGTCAGCATAGTCTGAGAATAAAGAGTCAGTATCGGAAGTTGAAACAGCATGGACCCCCGTTACACTAAGGCCAAGAGAGGGGAACCAATCCAACCCCAAAAGACTAGGGAGGGCACCATTAACAACCACCAAAGGCAGATGGCCTTTAAAGGTTTTGAATTGGACTAGGAACTTGCCTTTCCCGAGGACAGGGATGTTCTTTCCTTGGTAGTCCCTCAGGGTGAGGCTGCACCTTTGTAGCTGCTTCCTAGCCAGCCTGGGCTGGATCTTCTTAAGCGTGTCCCAGGAAATGATTGAGAGCGCTGACCCCGTGTCCACCTCCATGCGGCAGGGTTTACCTTCTAAGGAGACAGAAAGTGTAATTTTATTGGGGGTATGAAACGTGTGATTCGCGTGGTAGCAAGTATAGCAGCTTTCTACTTGCCTTTGGGAACCAGGAGAAGGAGATTTTTGTGGAAGAACGCGCACAGCTTGGCAGACTCTTGCGAGGTGACCTTTCTTGTGACAGTTGTGGCAGCTGGCGTTTTTGAACCTGCAAGATGCCCGGGCATGGGAACCTCCACAGGTCAGGCACAGAAGGGTTTGTTTCGGGCCGCTGTTGTTTCTCTGCCTGGTTCCTACCTGCAACTGTCTCACCAGCTTGAGGCGATGAATGTCAGAGTATTCAGTAGGGCAATCTTCGCTCACCACTTCTTCAGAGTGTATGGAGGAAGTGCTGGGCTTGGGTGCGGTGCCCTGGATCTCGGCTGCTGACTGGGCTGAGAGTTCAGCAGCCAAAGCTTCCTCAACGGCCTGGGGAAGGTTTAAATCTTTCCTGGCCAACAGACGTCTTTGGAGCCTTAGATCTCTTACCCCACAAACGAGTTGATCGAGCAGCATGTCGTCCAGATAGTTCTTAAACTCACAGTGAAGAGCTGCTGTTCTCAGGGCAGCCATGTATTGGTTGATGGATTCCCCCTCGGCTTGCTTCCTCATTCTGAATGCGAAACATCTAGCGATCTGGGACGGTTTCGGTGAATAGTGGTTGGAAAGTGTTTCCAGCAGCTCAGACCATGGAACATTCTTGATCTCTCGTGGTGCCAATAGTGCTGTGGCGGTATCATAGACTGCAGCCCCGCAGTAGGGGAGGAAGTATGATTTCTTCCTCTGCTCCGTAGCATCAGCCAATCCGATGGCATCGATAAAATGGTTAAAGCGATTCTTGTACGAATCCCATTTTTCTTCATCAGGTTTGAACGGTGGGAATGCCGAATTGACATTCATTCTGGATCACTCAGTCTCTTGGCAGACTGGTTTGTCTCACTGGGTGTTCGTGGCCCTGTTTATTGCTAACCGTGAGCGTTGGCGGCTGTGGTTGCAGCACCCTTGACTTGCTCAGTGACTCCAGCCTCGAGGAGGCAGTTTGTATTTTTGCGCTCTCTGCGAGCGTTTGGCGGCTGTGGCTACAACGCCGTAACTGTCAGCAGTTCAAATTTCACGCCCTCTGGAGAGCGTCGGCGGCTATGGCTGCAGAGCCGTAACTGACAGTGGCTTGAATTTCGCGCTCCCTAGAGAGCGTTGGCGACTGTAGGCCACAGTGCCGAACTTCGCTTGAGTGGCTGAATTCAAACGACAGCGGTTTGAATTTGGCGCTCCTTTGCGAGCGCGGGCGGCTGCGGCTTCAGCGCCCGACTTTCACTAACTGTAGCGTTCTAACTCGAGCGGCTACAATGCTCGTGACTAAATTTGGCGCTCCTTTGCAAGCGCGGGCGGCTGCGGCTTCAGCGCCTGACTTTCACTTGCTGTAGCGTTCTGATTCAAGCGGCTACAACGCTCGTGACTTTCACTCTGGAGCAGCAGCGATCTGAGCCTGAGCTCCTTGCGAGCGATACGGCTGCGGTACAGCGCTTGCGATTCCGTGACTTCAGCTCTCTTGAGTGCTTCTGGCTAGCCTTCCGATCCCACCTTCGTCGCCAGTGTTGTGAATCGAGGAAATGAGAGGCTTAGACCAGAGCATAAGTGGAACAGGCTTTATTCAGGGAATAAAGGGTCGTCGCGTCTGCTTACTATCAGGCAGACCTGGCTAGCGAACGACGACTGGCTCAGCCCGACAGCCGGCTTTTATAGCCGACTGTCAAACGGAGCCAGCCAATGGGAGCTGCTCGTGCTCCCGCTTAAAGAACGGACCTGGTTGGAAACCCCATCCGGTCCCCAAGACATAACACCCTTCACCTGCTGCTTCCTGTCTGTTAGTCCCATTTCTGGAGTTGGATCAGTCTGACAACTTTTCCAGGAATCTGTCTCCCTGAGCTGAGTGCCTAGCCTTCATGCCATCTCTGCAGCTTCAATGGCTTGCACCATGTCTTCAGGAGGAGAATATCGGGTCTAGATAAGTTCCCTGGTATCTGTTCCCACAGCTCCTTCTGTGATTT
Organism: Pseudonaja textilis; assembly: GCF_049901715.1. Classification (NCBI taxonomy): domain Eukaryota; kingdom Metazoa; phylum Chordata; class Lepidosauria; order Squamata; family Elapidae; genus Pseudonaja; species Pseudonaja textilis. The sequence continues at coordinate 29,200,736 of NC_141990.1, read as the reverse complement.
CCTCTTTCTCCTCCATCTTCAATGAGTCTTTGCAGGTCAGTACTGCGGCTCAGCACTCCTGTTGATTATTTAGGGATTCGGGTTAATGTCAGCATTCCAGCAAAACCAAACTCCAAATCAAAATCTCAGACACAGGCATTTTCTCAAAGTTTCTTTTTATTGGAAAAGTCATATTGGCACATCTGAGAAAACTCGAGTCTGAGAGTTCTGGGTTTTTCCTCAGTAATTCAAAAGTCAAAACCCAACCCCTGCACTCATCAGTCCATCACATGGTCCAATCACCATCCATCTCAACTTGAGACATCCCTTCAACCACTCCAGATGCAGGAATAACATGACCTTGACCGAAAAGAAGAATTCTATTATGCCTTACTACTAACACTCTAAGAATCCCCCTCCTAATTTCACAGACACAGAAATTTGGCAGCATGGAAGCTTCTAGTGTTAATATGGCTTCCAAAGCTGACATGAAATTATTCAGACTTCCGATTGCAACATTGTATTCTTAGAGTGAGACATGCATCTCTAGCTATAGTTTGACAATTTAAAGCAGGGGTCTGCAATCTTAAACACTCAAAGAGCCATTTAGACCCATTTCCCACAGAAAATGGTGGGAGCCACAAAATCTGGCTGGATGTGGTCAACTCAACTTCACTCCCACCCAGTCATATGACCCACCCATCCATGCCTAGCCAGGATTTTTGGCTCTCAGTGTTCTCTCTCTCTCTCTCTCTCTCTCTCTCTCTCTCTCTCTCTCTCTCTCTCTCCCTCCCTCCCTCCCTCCCTCTCTCCCTCTCCCTCCCTCCCTTTCATTTCTGTTTTTCTCTTATTTTCCTCTGCCTCTCCCTCTCTCTCTTTTCCTTCTTTCCTTCTTCCTTTTCTTTCTCTCCCCCTTCTCTCTCTTATTTCCCCCCTCTCTTTCCCTCTCTCATTCTCTCCCTCCATCTTTCTCGTATTTTCTCTCCCTCTCTCTCTCATTTGTTTCTCTTTTCCTCTCTCTCATTCTCTCTCCATCATTTTCTCATTTCTCTCTCTCTCTCTCTCCCCTCTCCCCCCTCTCTCTCTCTCTCTCTCTCTGTGTGTGTGTGTGTGTGTGTGTGTGTGTGTGTGTGTCTTCTTTCTCTCTTGGAAAGCTGAGGCTGGCCCAACCTGGCAAGCTCTCCTTTGCTACTCCTTTTCTTTCTTTTTGGCAACTTTTTGGAAATCCAAGCTGGCTGAGGAGAGAGTATGAGCCACGGATGACCCTCCTCCTCCTAATTAGGCCCCTTGGCCAGCTGTTTCAGGGCCAGGAGGGCACACATGAGTGGGCTTACCTTCCTCAAGTGAATGGAGCAGTTCTGCTGCCACCATTGATTGAAAAGTGTTCTCCAGGCATCTTTAAACCTCGCATGGGAGACTTTCATCACAATGCTTTTCAATTTTTAACCATATCAGCTAGGCTTTTGTTTGTGGTTAAGCAGGCAGGGTGGCCTTGATTGTCGCATAGGCGGCATTTGATTTAAATTTCGCTTTCAATGATGGTTTCAGGACATCTGAAACACATGCAGGAGTCTGGGAGGTCATTGGTAAAGATATTTTTCTTTTGTTTTGGTTTGGAGTTTTTGGCTGGCATGGTCGATGGCAATAGTACACTAATCAATTATAATAGCTAGCTAATGTGATAGGTAGACAGTTACTGAATGAATGTTTCATTAGATTTGTTCTTTGTTTTTCTCCTGCTGTGTCCTAGCTGTCTCTTGGCCCTTTTCAACACTCTTGACTCCCCTGTGAACCATGAGGGTGTCAGGGCCTATGCACCAGGAGAGGGCACATAGGTGCAATCCTATCCAGAGCATCTGCCTCTTTCTCATTCCAGGTTGCACACAGAACCTCCACAGAAATATGTAGCAGTGTCCATGGGAACTTCCCTAGCTTCCTTTGGAACCCAAGCAGGTCCATCAGTTGCCATTTAAAAAGAAAAGAAAAGAAAATGGCTTCTGAGAATACTTCCAAAAAATAATGAGATATAAAAAAGCATTAAAGCAATTCAGAATGTTCCACTTTGGTGGAGACTTTTAAATTATTTTAGAATTATATTTTGGATTTGGTTATACTATGATATTACATGATATTTTTAAGTAAACCAGTGGCTGACTATATGCCTAAAAATAAGATAATATATTTTGCTTATATTTTTATATTTTTCTGAAGTAAGGATTAATTTACCTTTCTTTAATGTTATATAGCCAAGCATTATTTTTCTGGATTTCCAGAGGTTCAATAGAAATGAAGGAAAGACTTTTCTCTACCAACTTTGACTGGCCCTGGGATCTTTTGAAACTACACCAGGTTAGCCATTCAACCAAGTCCCGTGCTCTTCCTAGGAGTTTTGCAACCCACAGAAATGTTTCAATACAAGGTAGGTGCAGCAATGCCTTATGTAAGAAACATAAACGTTACTCCTAAGAATCATTGCAATATTTCATTGAGGCAATATGATGAAATCATTAGTATTCTACAAATAGAGAAGTGTCTCTTGTTTCAAGAGTAAGATTTGGTCGAGAATCAAATCCAATATGAAGATCTTTTATCTGGTCCTCACATTCCTTTTCCTTGCAATTCTGCCTGAACCAGGTAAGAAACTAAATTACTGGTAATTTAGAAATAACTGATAACTCACTCTACCCTAAACAAGTTGATTATATTTAAAAATGCAGTAATATACAGTATGTCTTTGTTGGATCTAGCATTTAATCCAAGGCCAGAATTTATCACAAGCAGAAGAAATAGATTTCTAGAATTCAACATCTCAATCATTGACACCTTTTAGCTTTACTTTGAGTAAATAATTTTGAGAAGTACAGTCTATTAACAATTTGAACTTCAAAATATCTGAAAAATATGCCATTGACTTTTCTTCTGCATTAAAACGAAAAATCTAGCATAATAAATGGCATCAAGGAAGAATAGGAAAGCCCATATAATGATTCATTTTTCTGTACTGAACTATACTGGGGTTTTTGTTGTAGCTTTCTTTCTTTCTTTCTTTCTTTCTTTCTTTCTTTCTTTCTTTCTTTCTTTCTTTCTTTCTTTCCTTCCTTCTTTCCTTCCTTCCTTCCTTCCTTCCTTCCTTCCTTCCTTCCTTCCTTCCTTCCTTCCTTCCTTCCTTCCTTTTTTGCTTGGTTTTAGGTATTAGGGTTTAGGGTTAATTTTGGTTTTACCAAATTATCACTATAGTATTATCTATTCAGGGAAGAAGAAAGATCCTAATCATCTATTAAACCTATTTGTACTGGGGGAGGGGGGAGGAAAGAAAGAAAAAAAGAAAGCAAACTAATTAAAAGAGAAATTATCTTTAATAATAGCATATCCATTATTGTATTTTAATAGAGAAAGCAAAACTATATATACAGCTTAAAGAAAATCTTTACTCTTTGGGATTATGTGAACAATCTAATGCAGTTCTCTTTCAGAGCAGGACAGAAGTGCTGCATCCTCCTCATCTTCTCAAAAACATTTTTGAGGGCTCAGTTATCCTGAGAGTCCCTCACAGAAGTCATAACTGGGTTTCATAAGCACAGATTTCCAAGAGCAAACAGCAGCAATAGGACTTTTTCCTACATTAAGCAAAGAGGGTGAAAGCTGCAGAAAAAATCCTTAAATTCAGAGTTGGCTTAACTATTCTGACTGAACGATTTCCCATCCAGAACAACCAGAGGAAGCAGAAATTGTACCTCAGGATTTTATGAATCAAGTAAGGACTGAGACTAATAGTGGAGGGAAAGATATCTCAACAAGGTCTTAATTGTGGAGAATCAAATTGTTTCCTTCCAACTGCATTAAGAGGTATAAGCATGCTAGCCAATTTTACTCTAGGTCTGGGTTCAGACTTTGCTTGGTATGTGATTCCTGCACTTCTGCTGCAAGAAGACAGAAGAAATGGATTTGTCTAATGAAATAGAACTGCCTGAAGGCCTCTTAATTCTGCTATTCTCAGAAGCAGGTGGTGTCATGAAAGGAGAAATTTATATAAATATCAAGGTATCTTTACTCATCATGCACCTGCTTCCTTTTTTTTTTCCACAGGGAATGCCAACTATGTGTGTACGCGTCGAGGAGGAGCCTGTGTTCCCTTTTACTGTCCTCCTGAACGAAACCTTGGGACATGGGGATGTAATGGAGGATTCACATGTTGTAGAAGGTGAGAAAACTCTCCTTTAATCAAGATGTAGAATTGGATACTCTGACTGCTTACGGATGTCATTTAAAAAGCATTGCAAGGCATTGGCCTGAAGAAAAAGAGATGTTTCAAAAGCAGAAAGGAAGGCAGGAGAGATTGAATTTTGGGGATTCAGTTGCTAGAAAATACATTAAACTTTGTTTAATCTATTATTTTATCTCATTTGTAGCATTTGAAAATAATGAAATCTGCCTCTACTGCCTTGGATATCTTCAAGAGCTGACTAATGATTTGACATCACCATTTCCCATCACTTTCTATTTCTTTATCTCTCAATCCAAATTGCTATCAATGCATTGAAGGAAAAAAATACAAAAAAAATTCCATGAAAATATAGCTAAATCAGCATTGAAGTTGTTGTGTGATTTCTTTTAAAGCAGCTCAGGAAAGTACATTTGTATGACTGCAGGAATGGAGAGCGGGCAGCGTAGATGAACATGAGCATAAAAGCACAAAAGGAAAAAAAAACAGTTCAATCTATCAAAAGTAGTATGTAAAAATAATATTCCTAATTTGATAGCTTGGACTGTTTTAGGAATACAAGTCAAAATAGGTAAGAAAACACCTATCCAGTGGTGGGATTCTAGCAGTTGGCACATATTCGCTAGAACTGGTTGTTAACATTCTAAGCAGTTTGGAACTTGCCTAATCCTGTAAGGAAGGCAGGAAGGAAACATTCTGGTGTTGCTTATAGAAACTGCCTCTCCGTTAACCCTTATTACATTCTTGGCAGGACAAGACTTCCTGTCTCAGGAATTTCTCTGGAGTTTTTTTTTTCCTTCCTTTGCTGGTACTTTGCTTGTGTGGAGTGACCATTCAAAGTTTCAATGGCACTGAAAAAAGTGACTTATGAGCATTTTTCACACTTACGACTGTTGCAGCATCCCCACAGTCATGAGAGGCCAGGTGAGGAGATGCGTGCCTCGATGTGCGTGATATTGAGTTGGCCACACCCAGCCAATAACATGACCACCAGCCATGTCCACCCAGTCACATGACCACCAAGCCACACCCACCACCTAAGACACACCCACAGAACCAGTTGTTAAAAATTTGAATCTCACCCCTGCACCTATCCACTTTAGATCCCCAGATTCAGACAGATTACATCCCAGATTTCTGAAGGAGCTAGCAGATGTGATCGTACAACCACTGAAGGAGCTGGCAGATGTGATCTTATAACCACTGAATATCTTTCAAAGATACTGGAAACACCAGATGATTTGGAAAAGACCTGATGTATTCCCATCTTCAAAAAAGGAAAATAAATGGATCCAGAAAACTACAGACCAATCAGTCTCACTTTTCCTGAAAAGATCCTAGAAAAAATAATCAAGCAATGGATCTGCAAACGCTTGGAAACAAGCAAAGCTATCACTAGAAGCCAATATGAATTTGTCAAAAACACATCATGCCAGACAAAACCTATCGTACTCTTTGACAACGTGACTAAATTATTGACCAGCAGACTTGAGCAATGGGCCCTATTGAAAAACATGCAATTCAATAGTGTGATGTCTCCTGTGGATGATGGCTCATCCATGTCTTCCTCAGAGGCCTTGAGGGAGAATGAGAGCATTCCTGGCATGTCCAGTATTGCTGATCCTGAGCTGCAGAACATGCCTCAGCTGGGGAACGGCCAATGAGGAAGGGGAGGAACTGCCAGCCTTGGTGGATTCTAGAGTGTGCAGGGCAGAGAGGCAGAGATCTGCCAGACTGATGGGGAAAATGCTGTCAACTTGTAAAGCATTCCTATGCCTGTTTTTGAGTTGCCATAAGAAGGAGGAGGGGGACCCGAAGGAGCAGTATGGCAATTAAAAACAGAAGTACATTCCAAGCTTATCTTACAAAGTTTGTAGCCTAGGCTACCAGAGCTTCTGCCCATGAAAATCCTTCTTTGGAGAATGTGATTGATGGCACCCAGTCCACGAATGTGTTTCATTGGAGAATCTTATTTATGATGCACCCAAGGGAAAGGGGGAAACAGGGTCACTGGTGACCATAAATTACATGTGGCAGAGTTGGCTTTGTATGGATCAATGCCGACATGTTGATCCTAATAAATCTTTTGGATTATTTTGAAGCTTGGCTCATGGTTCATGATTTTAATCAGGGCAATCACCAGTACCCTGACACTTGCCTGGCCTCCCAGTGTTGAGGCGAGGCTGGGCATCATGTGTCAAGTCACGTAGCCAAGGAAGGCAAGGCATGTGGGCAGGCAAGGCTCAGGCAGGTGAGAAAAGGAGTGTCTGGGAGGGGAGGGGCAAGGCACCAGACAAGGGAGGCCAGCCAGTGGTGGGATCAGCCAGTTTGCCAAACCTCACAAAAAGTTAGCTACCGGTTCTAGTGAACTGGTACGAACCAGAAATTTGAGGACAGGTGCACTACTCTTATTTGCCTCTTACCAGAGATCATCAACTAGTACAATCAATGCCATTTCTGTCCCATAACTGGACCTGAAATTTTACTGAAAGGAGTCTAGTCTCCATTTCATCCAGAGTCTTCTGGAGCTGCAGTGCAACCACTGTGCAACACAACTGGATGAAAATTGTACAGTAAGTTTGGATCGAATGATAGCTTCTTAAGAATGGCTGGAACATCACTTCCATAAAGGGAATTCCCCTACTGTAGTAATTACTGAATACACCTACCCAGAAGTCATTGCCCTGGACATTTCAAGTGACAAGTGACAAGAATCTAATAAGCAAGTGATGGTGCTGGCAGCCCTGAGGATCCTGTCCACTTCCCCAGGTCCAACAAAAAATCATACTGCTCCAAAATAATATGGCAAGTCTGTTCCCAGGGGATCTTGAATGGATGCACAGTATGCTTGAGCTCCAATTTACAGCGAATCTGAGAAATTATAGTAATCGGATGTTAAAAACTCTCCATGTAGCTCTGAAGATAATCATCCCAGTCCTCCTTCCTGAGGAAGGGCCAAGTAACCTTGAACAGGACCATTGGGAGACTCTCTGGGAATGTACCAAATCCAGGGAAATACTGGTGCTTCATTTTTAAAGCAAAGCTGGCTGAGGAATTCTGGGAGTTGAAGTCCACAAGTCTTAAAGTTGCCAAGGTTGGAGACCCCTGCTCCAAAGCACCTAGAAGCAGGACAAGAAGTAGCAGTTGGAAATGTATCAAGGAGAGATCCACCCTAGAACTAGGAAGAAATTTTACGACAGTAAGAACAACTAACTAGTGGAATGGCTTGCCTCCAGAAGTTGTGGGTGCTCCATGATTAGAGGTTTTTAGGAAGAGATGGGGAAGCAATTTGTCTGGAATGGTATCATTGAGCAAGGGATTGGATTAGGAGACCTTCAAAGTCCCTTCCAATAGCAATAGCACTTAGGCTTTACAGCAGTCTCTGAGTGGTTTACATCAGCATATTGCCCCCAACAATCTGGTTCCTCATTTTATTAACCTTAGAACAGGGATGGCTAACCTTTTCGGCACTGAGTGCCCAAAGCGTGCATGTGAGTGCATTGCCAAAATACAATGCACGCATGTCCAGCATGCATGCATGTGTATCCCACGCATGTATCTCCCGCACATGCATGTGCATCCCCCATGCATGTGCCCTGTCCCCACCCATGCACCCCACCCCCACACATGGGTGAGACCTGAAGACCAGCTGGCTGGTGAGAGGCACACACACATACACAACGGAGCTCTATGTGCCATCTCTGGCATAGGTGCCAAAGGTTTGCCATCATGGCCTTATAAAAGGATGGAAGGCTGAGGCAATCTTGAGCCTGTTTAGGATCAAACTCTTGGCAGTGGCAGAGTTAGCCTGAAATATTCTATTCTAACTACTGTGCCAACATTATTCTGAATTCTTTATATCTTTTAGTTTGAATTGTTGCCTTTGGGCCATGCCCCTGGTCATGTACTGTTGTAAGTCTGTTGCTACATAAAAAGAGTTTGAACTATAAGATGCACCAGACCATTACATTAAACTAGGTTTAGAGAAGGTAAACAAGAAAAAAATAGTTTTTGGCCTCTGTGTGTTCCATTTTTGACCTACCAGGCTTCCCAGAAGCACTTTGCAGGCAAACAGATCCATTTGGGCCTCCCAAACCTTCCACATGTCCCATTTGTGCCCTCCCCGGCATCCAGTAGTGCTCTGCCAGCCAAAAATGGCATTCCCAGAAGGAAGGGAATTTAAAAGCAGCACCAAAGTAATGTGAGATAAATTCTGAACCAACATGAGAGCAAAATAAAGAAACAAAAGTCCCTTTTGGAGCAGAAGAAAACCTCAAAGAAACTAGAAATCAGCTTTGGCCCAGAAGCAGCATCAATATCTCCAACCTGAGGCAACTGGATACCTTGGCCAACCATTAGGTATGGGCCAAGTCCTGAAATGTCGAAGGCTGGTGAAAGCAATCAAAGGCTTTAATAACATTATAACACAAGCCATCTTGCAGCAGGAGCACCTAGCACTTTAGGAAAAAAAACTAAGTACTGTGCTATACCATGCTATATTTTCAACTCAAGAACTAAAGAACCTAAAAATTAATCAGAAAGCACCACTTTACAGAAATAGAAACAGGAGAAATATTTTATGATTTGAAGAGAATGGAGAAAGGCTATGTGGCCTTTTTGTATCCTCCTTACCTTTTGAGGCCTGAGGAGAGAACTGCACTCTCTCCATTTTTCCTTGTCAGGCTTAACACAGAGAGAGCCCAGTCTCAACTCTCTATTCACTCAACTGCTATTGGCTAAGTATGCAAAATACTCAGATATTTTTCAGGTAAATGAGTGCCTTTAATGCCACATATAGAGGGGATTTGTTTACTCAGGTATATTTTGGTCACAGCATAGATCTCAAGAATATTTCAGAATAATCTGTTGATTTTTGTTTCTGTCATAAAACTAAAGATTTTATATAAAATTGTCCACAAAACCAAAACCCGTGCAGGGCTTCACTATGCCAAAATCCTGAGTTTTTTCTTTTTTTCTTTCCAAGTCAATAGATATCTTGTTAGGCAGCTGATAAGATTCTGTCCAGTGTGAGAACTGGATTGGTGAATTGGTGAATCCACAACACAATCATTTGTCTGCATGAAATGGGAATTTAAGAAAGCAGATAGGAAAAATTTTGTACATTTTGAATTTGACATTGGAGATCTGGAACGTTCCATGGACATCCAAGAAAATATATAAAGGGAACAATCAACTCAGAGTTCTCCATTGAAGATCAAATGCCTGGTCTCAAATTATACTATATGGGGCATTAAATGAAGACCTAAATTTCTGGAAAAGGTTCTAATGTTAGGAAAGCTAGAAGGAAAGAAGAGAAGAGGAAACCAGCTGCAAGCTGGTTAGATTCAGTTACAATGGTTAATGATGCAACATTAGAATACTTGAAGGAGCAGGCTAGGTACAAATTGCCATGAAGAAAATCTAAGTGGGTGCTAAGAGTTGACACCAATTTGAAGGCATATAATCACTCGATCAATCAGATTGATCAGTGTTAAGAAATTGGTACAATTGGGTGGCACTAACTGCAAGCCAAGAAATGTGGTTCAAATGAGCAAAGAGAAAGAGAGTGTACAGGCCCTTCACTCTGAAAGGAGAAAGAAGCATAGTTATGAAGATGTTTCATATACTGATTTCAAATGCATATTTCAACTGTTTTTCCCCACAAACAGTTACTTAAGATTACTCAAGGACTATCAGTGGTTTCTTCTTAATGCAAGATTAAGTGTAGAAATGGTTATGGCAAACTATATCCTTGGTATCCTGAAATTTTGGGTGAAATAGAGGTTTACAGAATTGCTCTGTACTCATTGTTGCTACAGAAAATGAGGCAACTATCTACACACCAGTCCAAAATGAAGATGCAAATGGAAACACTCAGGGGTGGGATTCAACCGGTGTTAAATCCATATAGAACTGGAAGGGACCTGGCTGGTCTTCTAGTTCAACCCCCTGCTCAAGCAGGAGACCTATACCATTTCAGACAAGTGGCTGTTCAGTCTGTTCTTAAAAACCGTCAGTGATGAAGCACCCATAACTTCTGGAGGCAAGCGGTTGCAACCTTAATTGTTTTCATTGTTAGGAGGTTTATCCTCATTTCCATGTTGCTTCTCTCCTTGATTACTTTTCATTTCTTGTACTGCTTTCTGGTGCTTTGGAAAATAAGTTGACTCCCTCTTGTTTGTGGCATCCCCTCAATACTGGAACATCACTATCATGTTACCCCTAGTCCTTTTTAGTAGACTAGCCATACTCAGTTCCTGTGTCCCTTCTTCAAATGTATTAGTCTCCAGGCCTTTAATCAACTTGGTAGTTCTTCTCTGCACTTTTTCCAACACCTCAACATATTTTTTGTAATGTGGTGACAAAAATTGGATGCAGTATTCCAAGTGTGGCTTTACTAAGGTTTTATAAACCATTACTAATACTTCATGTGATTTGATTCTTCAGAGCAGATTATCCATTATGTTCCAAAGTTCAAAATGTATTCATTTACAAAGACCAAATCATTCATGTTATGGAAATTAAATATATAAATAAATAAAGCTAATGTGTGAGGTACATTGGATCAATCATAAGGCAGCAATCAAAACAGAGAAATTTATATTTTCCTAGGAATAATGTAGTGGCAGAAAACACAATTTTCTTTTTGTAGAATTTGGCAGGTGAAAGTTGTTTGTGGATATTTGTGGAATTCTACTTGAAAGGAAAATATTGCCACTCATCACCTCACACATAAACAAGCAGTAAGAAATATGGCCACATAGATAAGATGTCAATAGCTTTATATTCATGAAAATGTTAAAATATTATCCACAGAAATTAAAGTTGAATGATCCAAAATTTTATTTAGTGCATTGAAATTTCCAAGAAATGTACTTGAAAGGATGAACATCATATGATATGATCTTGAATTATACAGAATACCAAGGCTTCAGAGTTTGTCTGTCTATCAAAAGTTATGATTATATCATGCTTTGAGGCTGGCTAAAAGAGTAATACTGAGTAATACTGAAAGAATAATACTGAGAAAAGTTATCTTATTCCATACACTATGAAATGGCTTTTGGAAATGCTTTCAAAAATATTAAAATATAATTAATCAATTTTATAAGATTTGGGACCTATTTTATCAATGGTTAGAAAATAAAATGAGATAATGAAATATGTAGAATTTTACAATATATGGAGAACAGAATTATATAGAATATAATATAAAGATACATTATTATTGGATAGATCTAGGATAATAATATGCATTATTATAATATAAATCAATTGAAAAATAGGGAATATCTCTCATAACATGAAGGAACAATAGTACAGTCAAATGAATGATTAATAATGATAATAATGTAATTCTGGCATCTTGCAAAAGTTTTAACTTTATTCTCGCTTTCTTACCTTGCCATATATATCTCAACACAATTTTATTTAAATCTTCAAAATAATCTTTTCCAAGCCTAACTGGAATTGTTTGGAACAAATATAAAATTCTGGGTAGTATATTCATCTTGATTGTTGATATTCTCCCTATAAATGACAGTTGTAAATTTTCCCATTTCACCAAATCTAGCGCTATCTGCTGCTTAAGTTTGATATAATTATTCTCTTTGAGATATAATTATTCTCTATTTGCTGTCAAATGTATCCCCAAATACTTGATCTTATTTGTGACCTGAATTTTCAATAGATCCACCAATTCTTCCTTTTGTCTTGATTGCATATTCTTTGTCAAGATCTTTGTTTTATCTTTATTTATTTTCAAACCACCCACCTTTCCATATACCTCTATCTTTTCTATCAGTTTTGATGCTGTTTCTATTGGGTCTTCTAAAATGAAAACCAGATCATCTACGAATGCTTGCAACTTAAATTCTTCCTTTTTAATTTTCATCCCTTTTATGTCCTTTTCTTCTCTAGTATTTCTGTTTAGCACTTCCAAGGTTAACACAAACAACAAAGGTGATAGTGGGCACCCTTGTCTTGTTCCTTTTCTTATATCAATAGAGTCTGTCAGTTCTCCCTCTATCATTACCTTTGCCGTTTGATTATGATATATTAGCTTCTATTGCTTGAATAAATTTTTTACCAAAGCCCATCTGTTCCAGCTGTAATAACATGCATCACCAATTCACATTATCAAATGCCTTCTTTGCATCTAGAAATATCATAGCCATTTGTTTTTCAAGGTGTGCCCCGTAGTATTCCAAAGTGTCCAAGATTATTCTTATATTGTCTTTAATTTGTCTCTTTGGCAGAAATTCATTTTGATCAGGGTGGATAAAATTGTTTAAGTATTTTTTAAGTCTTCCTGCCAATATTGAAGCAAAAATTTTATAATCTGTGTTTAGTAAGGAAATGGGTCTATAGTTCTTGATTTGTAATGGATCGGCCTCCTCTTTTGGGACAAGTGTAATATAAGCTTCTGACCATGATTTGGGTATCTTCTTCTTTAACGTAACTTCATTCATAACTTCTAGCAATGGAAGGTTCAACGATTCTTGTAGTGTTTTACAAAATTCTTCCAGAAGTCCATCTGGGCCTGGTGCCTTTCCATTGTTTTGCTTCTTGAGTGCTTCAGTTAACTCCATCATCGTTATATTGCTTTCTAGCATTGTTTCAATCTCTTTAGGTATCTTGGGTAGCATTCTGTAAGTACTGTTTAATTCTTTCCTCATCAATATTCTCTTGTGTGTATAGTTTCCCATAATAGTCTCGTATGATTTCCTTCTTCTCTTTACTACCATAGCGAACTTGGCCTTGGTCATCTATTCATTGCAATATTTTCCTTGATTCTTTCTCCTTACTCAATTTATATGCTAACCATCTACCTGGTTTATTTGCATCTTCAAAGTAGTTCTGTTTCGCACCTTTGATTTTCTGTGCTAGTTCTTCTTTTTCTATTAGTCCTGTTTTATGTTTAATTATATCCATTTTTAACTCAATGCCCTTTTTCTGTGGCATTTTCTGTAGCTCTTTTTCAAGTCCTTTGTACTCATCCTCTAATGCCTTAGAGGCTAGTCTTTTCATGGTATTTCTTTTCCTTGTATAGTCTATTATCAAACCTCTGGCATATGCCTTCATTGTATCCCATACATTCTGGATTGATGTATCTTCTTTTTTGTTTTCTCTAAAGAAGAAAGCCAGTTCTTTCTCCATCCACTGTGTGAAGTCTTTTTCCTTTAAAATAGTATTATTTATCGTCCATCTAGATCTTCTTTGTCCTTTCCATTTAATTGTCTTTGGACTGTGATCTACCCAAGTACTTGTTTCAATATTTATTTCTTGAATATTAGCTAACAATTCTGTTGACATCCATATCATATCTATTCTGGACCATGATAAATGTCTATTTGAACAGAAGGTGTATTGTTTAGTCTTAGCATTTCTTTTTTTCCATGTATCTTTCAAATTTATTGCATCTATCATTTAAAAAAAAGATTTAGGGAGAATCTTTCTGTTTTGCTTTGTTGTTTTTTGTGCTGTATCCAATGTATTATCTACAATTCCATTAAAGTCTCCCATCATAACTATATTAGCATAGTCCAGTTCAATTATTTTCATATGTAATTTTTTATAAAATTCTTCTTGATTGTCTTTTGGGGCATAGATTGCAATCAGGAGTGTTTTCATATTATTGTCAATTACTTTCACCATTAGTAATCTTCCATCGTCATCGGTATAAATCAATTTTGCTGGGATAATATCTTTAATGTATAAAACCACTCCTCTTTTCTTGCATTGTGTCAAAGAAGTAAATATTTTCCCTAATTTTGGCTGTATCAGCAATTGTTAATGTTGCTTTTGGATATGTACTTCTTGTAGATGGATTATATCAAATTTTAATTTATCTAATTTATGGAAAGTTTTCATTCTTTTAACAACTGAGTTAAGTCCATTTATGTGAATTGTAATCAGTTTTTTCTCTTCCATGGTTATATTTTGTAGTTAGGTTTAGCAGCTCTTGTAGATCTTGGTTCACGTTGTTCTTTGACTTCCACCTTTTCGCCTACTGCACCTTCTTCTTTTTCAGTCACCATTTGGTGGTCCTCTTGGAATTCAATTAGTGAAATTTCTTTTTCTGCCTCTTCCTCTTTTCCTCTAAAGAATTCTGTGTAAAATGATTCAGTTTTCTCAATTGAGTCAATTCTATATCTCTGTTCTTGCCATGTGAACATTAAACCTTCTGGAATCAGCCATCTATAATTCACCTTTTTTGTAAGTAGAATTTTAGTCAGATATCAGTATTCTCTTCTCATTTCTCTCACTCTTCTGGGTACTTGTTTCAGGACCACAATCTCCTTGTCTTTATATTTCAATGTTTTCTCTCTTGCCACTTGCAATATTTGCGTTTTAATGGCTTTCTTTGTAAATCTGATGTGAACTTCTCTTGGTAAGCTGTTTCTCATTGCATATCTTGTGAAGACTCGATAAACCTCATCTATTCCATCCATCATCTTCTCTTTAGTTATTTCCAAAGCTTCAGCCAAAATTTCTATCATTGTCTCAGCTAGGTTTTGTCCCTTTTCTTCCTCTATGTTTTGGAATCTGAGATAAAATTCTGATCTGTCCATCTCCCACCTCAACATCTCACTTTTTTCTTGCTCAAACACAATTAATCTGCTATCAATATCTCCAACCTTCTTATCTCTTTGTTTATCTTCTTCTTCAATTTTTTGGAATCTCTCATCATACGTCATCATCATTTGTTGAATGTTCTCCACCTTTTCATCAGTTTTTCATGTTCTTTGTTCAATGTTCTCTGTTCTCCTTTCAATATTCTCTGTTCTTATTTGAATATTTTGATTTCCTTGCATAATCATCTGCAGCGTCACTTTTTCCTATTCTTTTTCTTGCTGTAACATGGTGTGTATTGAGCATTGTCCTCCATATGGTGAAGAGGAAGAAGTAGAAGTTGAGGAACCAGGGGCTGTTAGTTTCCCACTCATTTCAGACAATTCAAAATCTTCAGGTTCTTCTAGACCTTAATCCACTTGTGAAATAACCAATTGTAATTCCAAGTAAAACAGTGGAAAAAAGAAGCCAAACAACAACAACAACAACAATAATAATAATAATAATAATAATAATAATAATAATAAATTCTTCAGGTTCTTGTATACCTTAATCCAATCGATTGGTTAGATAGCAGTAAAAATCCAAAGATGGAAGAAAAGACCATAAACACACACAAAAAAAGAAAAAATTGTTAAATCCTAAAAAAGGTGGGAAAGTAAAACTAAAGAAGAGAAAAGAAAAGTTCTTCAGGTTCTTCAACACCTTAATCCAATTAAAAAGTCTCAGGTATAAAAGGATGCATAAGAAAAAAAACAAAGCCACAAAAAAAAAAAACCAATATGGAAGGTAAATAGAAAAAAAATACAAGGGAGGGAGAGAGAGAAAAGAAAAGAAAAGAGACTACTCCCTTAATAAGAATAAAAGGGGAAGGAAATCATTAATACTAAAGCTTTTCCTTTAAAATAAAATGCAAACGTAAAAATTAGACTTCAAAAACAAAAAGAAAGACAAAAACAAGTTCCAAAAGGCCAAAAATCCAAATAGCTATTACAAAAAGTAAGCTAGTAAGGAGGAGGTTTGTTACAGTAAGAAACAGGCCTGCTTAAAAAAAGTAAAAAGAGCACACTGCACCTTGTTTGGTTATCCAAGGCTTTTGTAACACTCTTCTCCAGAGTCTTATTGCCTTTTTTTTCTATAAACTTCAACACCAGACTCCAACTACTGATAGAAACCCAGAAAAGCAATAATACTTTCCCATGCTCTTCCCTCTATCTTATCAAACAGCCAATGTCCTTGAAAAGAAGTCTCAGTTCTTTCTTAGCTTTGTCTGGTCAAGAAAAAAAAAGAGATAGAATATTTCCAAGCCTCTAGTTGGCAGTGTTACAAAGTTTCTTTTGCTTCCACTTTCCCCCTCCTTTTCCAAATAAGATATAATAAAAATTAATTAAAATGGGGAAAAGATATTTAAAAAGATGACTAAAAGGGAGTCTCTAGCCTAGAATATTATAAAGTCAAAAAGGAGAGAAAGGATAGGTGAAAGAAGAAGAAAAAAACAGTCCAGTTTCAAAATATAAAATCATGTGTAGAAAATCCAGCAATGAGAAAAAAAAATTACTTTGACTTCCTGTTTAAAATCGCCACTTAATTACTTCTGTCAAAACTTTTACAGATTCTTTCTTTTCCTTAGGGTGTCCTTTCAAATCTTAAAGTAAAGAAAAAGTTCTCACCAAACCGGCATACTTTCTCTTTCCATTCTCTTTTGTTTCAGAGCTGTCCCAACTTCGGCAGCTTTAATGGCTGCCTCTTTGCCGCTAGCAAAAAGAGCTTCTCCTGGATCTACCAGGGACTTTGCAGTGTCCCTGGGATTGACAGGATGTGCTCTTTACATTCACCATCTCTTCGGGATGGTTTAGATCCGTTTGGACTGTCCAGGAGCAAAGATATTAGCAGGGATCTCAGATCTCCAAGATCGCATGCCGTATCATCGCAACGCCAGCTCCGCCCTCCCAAAATATTTTCACAGCCCTCTTTCTGAGTCATGCAGTATACAGGTCCTCGACTGCATAGTGTAGTTTGCTTATATTTTATCATTTTTCTAAAGTAAGGATTAATGTACTTTAATATTAGCAGAATCTGAAAATGCAGAATTTAAAAAATATTAAAAAGTGTTTTGCTAGTCTTTAAATGTATATTTTAATAGAAATTTTTAAAAGATTTAGTAAATATGATTATTAAAAAAAAACCTTTTAAATGTTGAGTTGGAACATCCCTGATGAAAGCAATGATCCTACAGCTTTGTGAAATGTTTTTCTTATTATCTTGATATGAGGCAAATTCAACAAAAGATTCCCAATCTGTTTACTGACATTTCAGTGGATTATAGAAAAGTTAGAAATCACTTCCTGTGTGTTATAAATGTAGATGCTTGGAGGTGACTTTGACATGGACTGTATAATTGGCACTTCCTCTATTCTTGTTCTGTTTTGGTTTAAGGTTCTTATTATTGTTAATAAGTATTGGGAAGAGAAATAAAGTTTAGAAACATTTAATAAAAATGATGGCCACATGAAATTCTTGTGGCTGAAGCAGGAGTATGTGACATACTCAGCAATGACGGCATATACAGCTTGTAGAACCCAACTGTCCTTTTCACTTGACCTTCTAAATCTAGAATACAAATAAATTTGCAGGAATATTTCCAGCACTAAACATATCAGAGGTGGTATTCAGCAGGATCTGACCAGTTCTGGAGAACCGGTAGTGGAAATTTTTAGTAGTTCGGAGACCCCGCAAATCCCACCTCTGACTGGAGATTTTACACAATCCTTCCCTTGCCATGCCCACCAAGCCATGCCCACAGAACCAGTAGTAAAAAAATTTGAATCCCACCACTGCCATAGACACCCAACTAGAAACAGACCCAGCTGTTTTCCCAAGTCCCTATCACAGGACATGCAAGGATATCATGGAAAATTGAGGTATTCTATCATTTGGCTCTAAACTGTATCATAGCTTTTCCAAAACTTCAAAAAATGGTGAATATGGACAAGTGTTATCTTTCTTAACTAGTAGTGTTGTGATAGAAATTCAAGAAGGACTTTTCTCTGCCCCACCTATGTCCAGGCAAGCGCTGATCTATGTTTGGCGAGCACTGATGTTGGGATTTTTTGAAACCATAGCAAGTTAACCATTCAACTAAATCTGTTGCTTTTCCAAAGCAACCTCCAGAAATGTTTCAACAGAAGGAAGTTACTATAATGCCTTATGGAAGAACAGTAAAAATAACATGTAGCAGTATTTGCAATATTTCATTGAGGCGATATGATGCAATCATCATAGCTCTTTAAATAGAGAGCTTTGTTCTGAGCCAGGAGTAAGATTTGGTGTAGAACCAATCCCAAGATGAAAATCCTGTATCTGCTCTTTGCATTCCTTTTCCTTGCCTTCCTGTCTGAACCAGTTAAGAAACTAAATTACTGTTAATTTAAAAAGGGCTGGTATCTTATTCCTTTCTAAACAAGTATGCTCATCTTTGAAAACAAGATAATCTTCTACATCTTTGTAGGTCTACCATTGAATCCAGGGCTAGAACTTATTATGGGGTTAAGGAATGGACTTCTGAAATAAGTGCTTCATTTTTAGCTAGAAATATCTCAATCATTGACACCTTTTAGTTTTGCTTTAAAGAAATAATGTTATGAAATATGGATTATTGACTAAATTTGAAACTTCTGAAAAATATATCTCTATAAACTAGAGATCCAACATAATACAGGATATAGGGAGGGGCTGGAAAATCAATTTATTGATTCACTATTCTGTACTGAAATGTACTGGAGTGTGTATTATTGCAGCTGATTGGTTTGGGGTTTGAAATTTAGGAATGATTTTGGTTTACCAAATTCTCACCAAATTGTTTATTTAATAAAAAAGAAAGTAATCATCTATTGAATCTAGGTATGTTCAGTGAGGTGGGGGGGAGATGAAATGAGGCAGTATCTAGACTTGCAAACAAATTTAGAAACAGAGAAAATATCTTTCTTCTACCTATCACATAAACCCTTAGAATCAATATTTTCTTGAGAGTATATCAGGGGTGGGATTCATTTTTTTAAACAACCGGTTCTGTGGGTGTGGCTTAAATGGTAATGTGTCGTGGCTTGATGGTAATGTGACTGTCTGACGTGGCCAACTCAACATCACTCACATCAAGGCATGCATCTCCTTGCCTGGTCTCTCATGACTGTGGGGATGCTGCAACAGTTGTAAGTGTGAAAAATGGTCATAAGTCACTTTTTTCAGTGCCGTTGTAACTTTGAATGGTCACTCCACACAAGCAAAGTACCGGCAAAGGAGGGGAAAAAATCTCCAGAGAAGTTCCAGAGACAGGAAATCTAGTCCTTCCAAGAATGTAATAAGGGTTAATGGAGAGGCAGTTTCTGTAAGCAATGTTTCCTTCCTACCTTCCTTACAGGATTAAGCCAGTAATTTCTTCTAACAACCTGTTCTCTGAACTGCTTAGGATGTTAACAACCAGTTCTAGTGAATAGGTATGAATCTGTAGAATCCCACCCCTGGAGTATATGTGTAGTTTTGCAGTATATCGTGTTAGATAGCTGGAAGAAAGAGCCAGGACCACCAGCCATAGTAATTCAGGACTATATCCTAGCAAGCAAGGATCTGTAGTAATAGTGGAGAGAGAGATATTACAGCAAAGTATCTTGGGGTGAACCAGATTGTTTCCTCCCAATGTCTAAATTGGTATACACATGCCAACAATTCTACTCTAGATCACCTTAAACCATGATATATGCAGCAAATAAATTTGATGAATAAATAAAATAAATAGGTGTATGTTCAGGCTTTACTTGATATGTGATTTATTGGGCTGGTGCAGGGTTAGGAATTCTGCAATATTGGAGGTGTCTTAAAAATGGGAAATGTATATAAAAATCAAGGTACCTTTACTTTTTATTCATCTGTCATCATTTCCTTTTCACAGGGAGTGCCCAAATTTGGTGTCAAGGTGGAAGAGGCTATTGTGTTCTCATGTGTCCTCCTTCTCAAAGTTTTGGGCCATGGGGATGTAGAACAGGATGGACATGCTGTAGATGGTAAAAAAAACCAACAACAACTCGTCCCTAATATAGATGCAAACATACAGAGATCTGGATCCTCTTTCTGACTCCTATTTCCAGTCAAAAAGCATTTCAAAAGAGGTGGTATTCAGCAGGTTCTGACCAGTTCTGGAGAACCGCTAACTGAAATTTTGAGTAGTTTGGAGAACCAGCAAATACCACCTCTGACTGGCCCCACCCCCATCTATTCTCTGTCTCCCAAGTCCCAGTTGATCGGCTAGGTCTTCTTTTGTTGCCTTACAAAGGAGAACGGAGCTGGAAAGCCGATTAAGGGGGTGGGGAGGGAATGGGATTTTGCAGTAACCTTCCCCTGCCATGCCCACCAGGCCATACCCACAGAACCAGTAATAATACAATTCTTTTTCTTTCTTTCTTTCTTTCTTTCTTTCTTTCTTTCTTTCTTTCTTTCTTTCTTTCTTTCTTTCTTTCTCTTTCTCTCTCTCTCTCTCTCTCTCTCTTTCTCTATCTCCCTCTTTCTCTCTCTCTCCTCCCTCCCTCCCTCCCTCTCTTTCCCAACAGTGGGTACCTGGACCAGTTAGATATTTTAGGAGCCTACTATTTCATTACAAGGGTGATTGCCATACAATATTACACTCCCTAAAATTCTTGAGGCTCTTTTATCTCTACTCATTTTTGTATGCAATTTTGTTTGATGACTATGGGTTTTTGTATAATTGTTGGGAAGTTCCTGGTGAAGTAGAAACACCTGTGATTAGCTCTTTAGCACATATGGTTCACAATTTAGTTAACCACTAAACCAATCAAAAATCAATGGAGGAGGCCACCAATAATTCAATACCAAAAAGGAATTTGACAACTGCTAGGGGTGTGGAGACTGCTACCACTACCAACCACATTTCCCAGAGAAACCCAAAAAGGGCTTTCTTATCTTTTATGTTATCTTTTGTTATATGATGGAAGAAAGTGAATATAAATTATTTGTCTATGCTCCGATAGTTTAATAATTTTGTGTCAGTACTCTTGTTGTCCCAGAAAACCCTGGTCCTTTAACCTGGCATGCTAGTCCAAATGAATCACACTAGATAGGCGGAAAGGGAAAAAAAGAAAACTTTTATTTGCAAATAAAATGGTTACCCTGAAGCAAGTTCCAAATAGGCACACCTCCGCTTGGATTGGATCTCCTTTTATACAATTTTGGAAAGCCTACATTGCCATGAACCAACCATGGAAGCACCTAACATTAGGGACCAATCATTAGGGGCAAATTTATCATGCATACATCTTCAGTGGGCATAGAAATTTAGTTTAACTAAAGATAATTCAGTTCACTTGAGATTGCAAGGTATGTTACAGGGTAGGTTGAGATCTAAGCAACCTGATACCAGGGTCTCATCCATCGTTCTAGGGGACAGAAATTCCTGAGCAGGAAAGCAGATGGTTTATCTCAAAGTATTGTTATCTCTGCTATAAAAATATTTCAACTCTATGCAAGTTGGTGCCAGGCCCCTGACCATTTTTTTCTGTATCCATTTCTTCTGAAGTAAGGCAAAAATAAATGGTTAAATACATTAGATCATATTATCACTTGATCTTTCTGCCTTATTTTATAATTATGTTTAATTATAAAACAATTATTTGATAGCATTATAATTAAATATTTTATACTTATATTATTTCATAACTTCATTTTATGAAAGGAAGTATAGGTTTTGGAATGTATTCTTCCTATCAGATTAATTGGGATTCATTGAGATCAATCTGGCTATATCCCTTGGGTCCTAACATATTAAAATATTTATGAAGTTACTTGGGCTTTGTTACTTCCACTGGTTATAACAAAAATTTAGGATTTTATATAATACATAATATTTCTAAATAAAGGTAAAGGTTCCCCTTGCACATACGTGCTAGTCGTTTTCAGCTCTAGGGGGCAGCGTTCATCTCAATTACAATGCCAAAGAGCCAGCACTGTCGAACACATCTCTGTGGTCATGTGACTGTCATGATTAAATGCCGAAGGTGCACGGAACGTTGTTACCTTCCCACCAAAGTGGTCCCTATTTTTTCTACTTGCATTTTTACATGCTTTCAAACTGCTAGGTTGGCAGAAGCTGGGACAAGTAGCAGGAGCTCACTCTGCCACACAGTGCTTGGGATTAGAACTATTTCTAAATAAGTGGCAGTAAATATACTGATAGAATTGAATGTAAATAGATTGGTTAAAATCAATTAAGCTGTGGGATAAAATTTATGTTAGTAAAATAATCATCCTTCACCCGATTGATACCATCTTAGAGGCATATATTAGCCCCTGCTTACTGACTGCTTTATTCAAACCTAGAAAAAATAGTTTTGCAGTCAATCTTCATATTTATAACCATTGCAGCATCCTACTCTCATGTGATCACCATTCAACAGGCAGAGTTAACAGAATAAAAAAATTGGAAGGGACCTTGGAGGTCTTCTAGTCCAACCCCCTGCTCAGGCAGGAAACCATACCATTTCAGACAAATGGTTGCCCAATCTCATCTTGAAAACTTCCTGTAGGGAACACCCACAACTTCTGGAGGCAAGTGTTTCACTGATAATTGTTCTCACTGTCAGAAAATTTCTCCTTATTTCTAGGTTGAATCTCTCATTGATCAGTTTCCATCCATTATTCCTTGTCTGGCCTTCAGGTGCTTTGGAAAATCGGTTGACCCCCCTCCTCTCTGTGATTGCTCCTCAAAAATTGGAACACTGCTATCATGTCTCCCCTGGTCCTTCTCTTCACCAGACTAGCCATGGCCAGTTCCTATAACTGTTCTTTATATGTTTTAGCCTCCAGTCCACTAATCATCTTCATTGCTGTTCTCTGCACTCTTTCAAGAGTCTCAACATCTTTTTTACATCATGGTGGCCAAAACTGGATACAGTATTCCAAATATGGTCTTACCAAGGCATTATAGAGTGATATTAACACTTCATGTGATCTTGATTCTATCCCTTTGTTAATTCAGCCTAGGACTGCCTTGGCTTTTTTTAGCAGCTGTGAACAGAGAAAGCAGAATTAAAATTGTGAGCCATGATCATATGATGTTTCACTTAACAATCAAAGTGAAATTGAACTTGTAAATCCATAGTAGTCAGGTGATTTTCCCCTTAACAACTGTGGTGCTTAGTAACAAGGTTAACAGTCCCAATTATGGTCACTAAGCAAAGGAAGAGTGGCAGAACCTGGAGGAGGAATCAAGACAGGACTGAGACTGATCATAACCCAATACAGCTAATTTGGAGGGATAGGAGACGAATAAAAAAAAGATGGACACTAAATAACCAAATTGTAAACGAAGAAGAGTATATTAATAAACTGAAAGAGGAGCTAAATTATTTTCTAAAAGATAATAATAATGAAACAACTTCAAAACAGAACATTTGGGATACTATGAAAGCAATTATAAGAGGCACAACAATTTCCTATAATGCTATGAGAAACAAGAGAATTTATGCCCAACAAAACGCGTTACAACAACAAATCCAAGACTTAGAAACACAATTACAAAAAACCCCTAAGACCCAAGGACTACAAAATCAGTTAATACTAGCCAAACATAAGCTGAATTTAATTGAACAAGATAAAATAGAAGTTAGCTTGAGAAGGTCCAAACAAAATTATTTTGAACACGCCAATAAACCAAGAAGATGGCTATCTTATAAACTTAAAAAAGAAAAAGAAAAGAGATTGATACATCAATTAATAGACGAGAAAGGCATCCCACAACATGAGATTGAGAAGAAAAAGGATATTATATTAAACTATTTCCAAAGATTATATAAAAAGAAGAAATCAATGAGGATAAAATAAGAACTTATCTGGAGAATACGAATGATAAAACAATAGGGGAAGGAGACAAAGAATTACTAAATAAGGATATTACATGGTCTGAGTTAAAATCTGCAATGGAAAATCAATGTAATAATAAATCCCTGGTCCAGATGGGATTCCAGTAGAATTATATAAAGCCACATTAGATTTAGTAGGGCCTCTGATGCTGGAAGTGTTTAACGAAGTACTTTCGGCTGCCAAAATGCCAGACTCATGGAGGAGGCGTTGATTGCGTTAATTCGAAGGAGGATGTGGATGCCAGATATATCAACAATTATAGACCAATCTCACTTTTAAATGCCGATTATAAATTATTTACCTCAATTATTGCGAATAGAGTAAAACAAGTTTTAAATTTATACATTCATGAAGACCAAAATGGTTTCCTTCCATTCCGCCAAATTAAAAACAATTTAAGAACCGTTATTGACGTCTTAGAATATTATGAAGCTCATCCAGAGAAACAATTTACACTCTTGTTTCTAGATGCGGAGAAAGCATTCGATAACTTACATTGGCACTTCTTAATACAAAAAATCTATAACATGAATCTGGGCACTAAATTCGAGAATATTATCACAACAATTTACAATACCCAACAAGCCAATATACTAATTAATGGTGAACAAACAGGCCCACTAAGCATTGAAAAGGGCGTTAGACAGGGTTGCCCTCTCTCACCCCTCTTATTTATATTTGCTTTAGAATCATTGTTAACGCGGATAAGACAAAATCCTGAAATCCAAGGGGTTAGGGTCAAGGCAGAGGAATATAAATTACAGGCGTTTGCAGACGATATGGTTTTCTTCCTAGAGGATCCCATGGAGAAAGGACATAATCTAATAAAAGAACTAGAACAATATGGTTCAGTAGCAGGATTAAAGATCAACAGAAATAAGACGAAATTACTGACTAAAAATCTAACAGAGAACCAGAGGAAAGAATTAGAAAAAACCATGGGGATACAGGCAACAAAAAAGGTCAAATATTTAGGCATATGGTTAACACCACATAGTAAATCACTCAAAGAGAATAATTATGATAAACTGTTACAGCAAATTAAGAAAGATCTAGAATCCTGGAATAAGTTGCAGCTTTCTTTACTGGGCAGGATTGCCACAATCAAAATGAACATTTTACCAAAACTCCTTTACTTATTCTAGACAATCCCAATAAAATTACCAAAAAATTTTTTTGATGATATAAATAAGGTAACTCTTAAATTTATTTGGCAAGGGAAAAAAGCTAGAATCAGTATTAAGGCCTTACAAGATGCAAAAAGTAGAGGTGGGCTAGCGCCCAAACTGGGAATTATATTATTGGGCAGCCAACTTACTATGGTTAAAAGACTGGGTCAATTTACGGAATAAAAGAACTCTAGCCTTGGAAGGGCACGACCTTCAGAGAGGATGGCACGCATTTCTATGGGATGTGGGGAAAACTAAACAGGCGTACTTTCATAGACATCTTATTAGAGATTCACTATTAACTAATTGGAAAAAAATATGTAAAAACATTATTTAAAAATTCGATTTGGCTTTCAACAATGGAGGCAATGGTTCATCCCAACAATTTGGATATAACAAAAATGACTAAATATAAAGATTTATTAGATCCTTTAGGGAAACTAAGAACTCGACAGGACTTACAGGAACAGGGATTTAAAATTGATCAGTGGTTATATATACAAATCCATAGTAGATACAAACAAGATATCAAAGAGTTTGGAATTTATAGCAAATTACAACACTTAGATAAAATCTTATTAGGATCAAATAAAAAGAATATTTCTAAATTTTATAAATATTTATTGGAGGTAGAATTAGAGCAAGAGATAGTGAAAGGGAACATGATAATGTGGAGTAGGAATATTGGAAGAAGCATTACATTAACAGAATGGGAAAAGATCTGGAATAGAATCATTAAGATTACGAAATCTGCGGCGTACAAAGAAAATATGTATAAAATGTTATATAGATGGCACTTACCCCTTCGAGGTTAGCGAAAATGAACCCAAACTCTAGTCCAAAATGTTGGAAATGTAAAAACATAGAGGGAACCTACTTTCATATGTGGTGGACCTGTAAAGAAGCCCAGAAATACTGGCAAAAAATTAGAAAATGGCTGGAGGAGATAACCAAAGATCAAATTGAATACAAACCAGAGTTCTTCCTACTAGGGATCTCTGATAAACATTTTCCTAAAAAGACGAAATACATAATAATTCATATTCTAACTGCGGCCAGATTAGCATTTGCCCAGTGCTGGAAATCATCCCGTTTACCTACAGATCAATTGGTCATTCAGAAAATATGTGACTGCGCAGAAATGGACAATTTAACCATAGCTCTTAAAAATAAAGAGTCTTCAGCATTTGATAATAATTGGAATGCATGGTATAATTGGTTATATCAGAGATAAACTGTTCAATGAGCATAAATAAGCATAAATATCCATAAATAGCGATAAGATGTGTATATTTAAAGTAAGGTAGGAGAATTGGATCTTGTAGACTGTCAAAAAGAATATTTGTCTGGTTTTAACGTATTTTCTTTTTTCTTCCGTCTCTTTGTTTTTTTTTTTTTCTCTCTTTTATACTTCTTTTTCTCCTTTTTCGGTCGCAAGACCGAGCGCTTTTTTTTTTTTCCTCTCTCTTTCTCTTCTTTCTTTCTTCTTTTTCTCTCTCTGTTTCTTATGTAATGTTGTTATGTTATTTTTTTAATTGTAAATTCAATAAAATTTATATGAAAAAAAAAAAGACAGGACTGAGTCTAGAGTCTCTTCAGAGTCATAAATAGTAAGTCCAAACCCATATGAATTCTAATGGTTGTTATATAACTCCCTATAGGGGATAACCAGTAGCTGAGAATATTCCTATGTGTAGGCAATAGCAATAAATCTTTTTGATTGGAATTTTTTATGTTGGTCCAGTTTTTGGTGCCTGACAATTACCAAATAAATAATTATTAATATTGTTAGGGTTCCTGAAAAAATAATTTGAGCTAATGGGCCATTGGCAGAATCTATGACTTGAAGAAGGTTGTCATGCTGCCAGATATAACTGTGGTTGCTCTCTAGCCCCATCTAGTGGCTTGGGCCAAACACCAAGCTGTGTTGTTTGGAAGCTGATCCAGCCATTTAAAAGTCATCTTCCCAGCAACCAGAGATGGTATTCAGGAGGTTCTGACCAGTTCTGGAGAACTGGCAGTGGAAATTTTGAGTAGTTCAGAGAACCGGCAAATACCACCTCTGACTGGAGATTTTACAGTATCCTTCACCAGTCACGCCCACCAAGCCACGGTCACAGAACCGGTAGTAAAAAATGTGAATCCTACCACTGCTAGCAACCCTCACCCAAAAAACAAGTGGGAAGCCAGACTCCATTTCTGTTAGCATTCAGAGGAAACAGAAGCACCAGGAAGAATCCAACCTAATCTATGGCACTCATTCATCTGAGGACAAAAATTGTCATCCCATATGCACAGCATTGCTGGTAAGATTTTGATTTACCTGTATTTGTTAGTTGTTATGCTCACCAGCAACTCAAGACCGCCTATTTTGTATTTGGGTTCTTATTGGATGTATTTCTATTTTTCCCAGTTTTACCCATCCTGTTCCTTTAATAAAGTGTCCAGATCTATGCACATGCTCAGTTTTATTGGAGGATAGGTAGTTTTAGCTGCATGTCACTGGAGATGTGCTATATTTCTTCTTGCTTCAAATGGTCTACTATCATCACAGTGCAAAGAAGTCCTCCACCATGGAACTGAATGACTACAGACCAGTTGCTCTAATATCTGTAGTTATAAAAACCTTTGAAAGGCTAATGCTGTCCTGCGTTTCTCAGGGATGGAAAAAATAAAACCCATAGCTACTTTCAAAGACACTGGATAAGGGACACTTTGTTATACATATGGGAAAGAATTAAAAGAAACCATTATGTGAAAATACCTCTCTGGCTATCTCCAATGGAGACACTAGTATATCCCAATGTTATGGATTTGAACAAAACAATAAAATATAAAGAGTTAATAACAGATGAAGGCAACACAGACACAATTAAAAACACAGGGAATTGAAATTGGGTGGTGGCCATACGTTCAAATTCAAACAAACATAAAAAAGAGAAGGAACAATTTGGATTTTATAATACAGATCAGGAATTATACAAAATTTTACAAGGAAATAAAAAAAGATGATTACCAAAATGTACAATTGTTTATTGAAATTCAAAATGGAAGAGAAAATGGTTAAGGATAACATGATAATATGGGCCAAAAATTGTGGCCACAATATTGAATTAGAACAATGGGAACGAATTTGGCGAACTAACTATAAATTAATGTTATCAGTCTCATGTAAAGAAAATATTTATAAAATGTTTTATCGCTGGCACCTCCCACCAGCAAGACTTGCTAGGATGTTCCCTAATATGTCACCCAAATGTTGGAAGTATAACTTTACCCAGGGGACGTATTTACACATGTGGGGGACATGTCCTAAAGCCCAAAAGTACTGGTCTAAGATACAGACATGGTTAGAAGAGATGACAAAACTAAAGATTAAATTCAACCCAGAGACCTTTCTACTTGGAATGACAGAACCGACATGGAGCAAAAAACACCAGCATCTGATATCACATATCATTACAGCAGCAAGGATAATATTTGCCCAAAACTGGAAATCAACAATGATACCCACAGACCTGGCAATAACTAATAAAATCCACCAATGTGCAGAAATGGTTAGACTAACCACGTTACTAAAAAGTAAGGAAATGCATCAAGGAAGAATAGGAAAGCCAATATAATGATTCATTTTTCTGTACTGAACTGTACTGGGGTTTTTGTTGTTGTATCTTCCTTCCTTCCTTCCTTCCTTCCTTCCTTCCTTCCTTCCTTCCTTCCTTCCTTCCTTCCTTCCTTCCTTCCTTCCTTCCTTCCTTCCTTCCTTTTTTGCTTGGTTTTAGGTATTAGGGTTTAGGGTTATTTTTGGTTTGACCAAATTATCACCATAGTATTATCTATTCAGGGAAGAAGAAAGATCCTAATCATCTATTAAACCTATTTGTACTGGGGGAGGGGGGAGGAAAGAAAGAAAATAAGACAAATTTTTTTACAGTATCCTTCCCCTGGAGTGGGATGGGAATGGAGATTTTACAGTATCCTTTCTCTGCCATGCCCACCAAGCCCATGCCCATTGAACCAGTAGTAAAAAAAATGAATCCCACCACTGCCTGAATTATATAAAAATTTTGGTTTCTGAGAAATGTGGACAAGTGGATATAAAGTCTGCAGATTTATGGCAGAAAAAAATCCACAGACTATTTTAGAAATGGTGAACAAATATTCTACATATGGGTTCACTCTTGTCTGCAGTAAAGGGACACATTTACCTGAGTAATTTCCATGAGTATTTTGAACAGTTAGCCAATAGGTGCTGAGCAGACAGGAAGTTCTACATTACGCTTTATTTGTATGAAGTCTCAGCAGGAGGAACAAAGTGAGTGCAGTTCTTTCCTCATGCCTGAACATCTATGCAAGATGAAAAATGCACAGCCTTTCTGGCAACATTCTTCAAATCACAATAGCTTCTGCAGTCTCTATTTCTGTATGAGGATACTTTGGTTTAGTTCTTTGGCTGTGAGTATAACGCAGTACTTTGTAGCAGTCTGAAATAAGGCCATCCCTCTCAGGCCACCTGGAGGACCCCTGGATGGCAGTGCAGGGCACTGGGATCCCACAGCCCAGCCCAGGCTGGCCCCACTTCCCCAAGGGGGTGCCTGGCTGAGCTTACCTTTTCCTCAAGGATGCTGCTCACTCTCCTTCGCTAGGTTGCTCGTAGTGTGTGCCAGAGGGAAAAGTGGGTAGGTCAGAGGGAGGCCCACTCCCTCTTCTCATGAGGAGATCTGGGTTTGTAACCAAAGCATCCTCCGCGATAGGATGGGAGACCACCAGGAGAGGTCAAGAGGAAGAGACAAGGGGATGGTGAAAGGGAAGCAGGGCTGCTGGTGCTAAGGCAGGACTTCCCTCAGATGCTACTTCCCTCTCATTATAATCTACTTCCTTCCTTCTTCCTTTTTCTTCTTTTTCCTTCCCTCTTCATTCTCCTTTCTTCTTCCTTCCCCTTTCCTTCTTTTTTCTTCCTTGCTCTCTTCCCAGCTTCCCTTCTTTTTCTTTGTCTTTCCTCTTTCCCTTTCTCTTTTCCTGTCACATCTTGGATGCTCAAATGCAAAAGGGGAAACATTTCTCGATGCCTCCTTGTGTTGTGATCAAATGCCACTATTACTAGTAGTTTGTTTTGCTAGGACTCTGCCAGCAAACATGGAGCTTGGGAGGGCTACCCGCACCCGCTCCCAAGCTCCATGTTTGCTGGCAGAGTCCTAGCAAAGCTTGGGAGGGGGTGCGGGCAGCCCTCCCAAGCTTTGTTTTGCACCTTCCGCACCACCCTGCCAGCAAAAATGGAGGTCGGGAGGGCCAGGCCAAGGCACCATGGCCCAGTCCTTCGCTGTTTAGATCTAACACCCCATGGGATGCGGACCCTGGACCATGAGTTTGACATCCCTGCTGTAAAGAGAAACTTCTGCTTCACTAAAACTCGTCCTTCTACACCTCATGCTTTGGAATGTTATTTGGAAGCATTACACAGCGTTTCTAATTGACCTTTGATGTAGTCACTGTCATAAGCTCATT
This sequence comes from Pseudonaja textilis, assembly GCF_049901715.1. NCBI lineage: Eukaryota > Metazoa > Chordata > Lepidosauria > Squamata > Elapidae > Pseudonaja > Pseudonaja textilis. The sequence continues at coordinate 29,170,361 of NC_141990.1, read as the reverse complement.
GCTGAATCACATTTTTATTCTTTCTAATCATTGACTTTATGGTATTGCCTCTGCTCCTTCCAGACTTGTTCTCTACTTTTAAAAAGAGAAAGCCTACACAGAAGATCCTATTCACAGATTTCCTTACTAAAGCCGATTAACCAGATTTCAAACTTTCAGGATTGTACTCACATCCAGTAGTTACCCAAGATATCCAGTTGTATGAGGCTGGAGATCTTTCTTCTACTTCTGAGCAAAATCTGTCTGCATTTCCTCAGAGGTTCTCTTCCACTATACGAAGGAATTCTGTTTCTTTATTTTGCTGTCATGATGGTTCAGAATAACTCTCAAATTGTTTTGGTGCTTCTGTTAAGTTTGAATAGGTGATTGGCATGGTGGCCTAGTAGGAAAGACATTTACCTCCCACTCAGAAGGTTAAGAGCTCAATCCCTGGTAGCCTCAAATGATTCTCTCCTAAGGTGCAAATAAAAAATATCTGCTCTGAACTCTGTGTAGTGTCAGGAAGGGCATCTAGCCAGTAAATGCTCAGCTCGTTCCAGTTGTCTTGACTCTGCCCATAATTAAGACATTACAGAGTGGTAAAAAGGGAATTTTTAAAAGCTTGAAATGATAGACAGTGCTGCTGGTGGTTGTGTGAAGTTTTTTTTTTAATATAAATCTTTCTATTACTCTGAAGCTTTCCTGGGTGCCTGTCATCCCCATGTGAAAAAGTCTCTTGGGAGGAGGCCCCTGATGTTACCTCATTTGGGATGTGAATGTAATGTCAGTTAACATGGATGCTATATATAATTTCAAAGTGAAACACTAGACATTCTCTAACACCTATGCTGACATGGTAATTTGAGATTGGTCATACGGTACAATTTTCAGACTTAGTTATACAGTTATACTGTTAGACCCTAAGTAAATATAGCTGTTCAACATTTGCCTGGGGCACCTATAGCTGTGGGCTACCAGCTGCAGGAAGATTGCAGTGAGATGGGTAGCAAACAGATTTAATAAATAAAAATAAAATGTAATCACCTGGCATAGCAAAAGACTTACACCATTAAGTGTAAGAATTACACAATGGATGAGGAAACTGTGGAATCCAATTGTATCTTTGAAATTTTCTTGGCCTTGAAGCCTAGAAAGAACATTGAACTTTTGCTGTATTCCAAGAAATGGTCAATTACCTTGTGTAATGAGTGTGTGCAGCAAGGATAATGAAGAAACCTCACGGACAAACTGACTTGATGTTTAGAAATCACATTAACTAAGGTAATGGAAAATGAATCTGATATAACATGCCACATGTTTGGCTGGTTTTCTTCTGTACCAGGCTCCATGATTTCATATATTTTACTTCTGAGACAGATTTTTTTTAGTATTAGCAACTCTTTCCTAAGGAATCTGGCTTGATAATTGTATGGTGCCATACAGATAACAGATAAAAGATTCAACAAGTCATTTGTGCTTTTCACGGGTACTTACATGTAAGGTATTCAGCTTTGTTTGGGTATTTTCCCATGTCATTATAGTTGTGCTTTTAAAGTTGTAGCAATGTTTCAGCAGAATCTCATCTGCCATCATCAGGCTTCTGTACAGTGTTCATCTGTGAGTCAAACTTTCACAGCCGTTTCAGTTTTAAATTTGGGGCTAGCCTACTGCTGTGCCAGAATGGTTTTTGGTCTGGTTTCTGGATGGTGGTTGTCCTTCATTTATAGGATGGGTTTGGGCCTGGGTCTGATGAGGGGGACTGGTGGTGGTGTCCCGTGTTGTTTTGGGTCTGGTGTTGGTTTTCGTGGCTGGGACTCATTTGTTGGTGAGGGCTAGTTTCCAGATGTCTGGTAGGTGGGAGGTATCATCCCGTTTATTCATGTTATGGGTGTCATTGAAAGGAAGCCATCGAAATAGAGAACTACCTGTCAATGAATACTTCAGCTTCAACTATAACAACACAAGAGCACACAATACATACAAACTCAAGGTTAACTGCACCAAACTTGATTGTAGGAAATATGACTTCAGCAACAGAGTGGTCAATGTCTGGAATACTCTACCTGACTCTGTGGTTTCTTCTCCAAACCCCAAAAACTTTAACCTTGGACTGTCTACTATTGACCTCACCCCTTTCCTAAGAGGTCTGTAGGGGGTGTGCATAAGCACACCAATGTGCCTACCATCCATGTCCTATTGTTTATTTTTCTTATATGTACCCATTTCATGTATTCATAGCTATATAAACACTTATATCTATTATCTTGTAAGCGATTGACAAATCAAATTTAAAAAATGCTGTGCTTTGCAAAGCTTCCTGAATGCAAACAATATCAGGCAGATATCTCAATATATACTCTGTTTGTAATATCTCTATTAGAGGAAAGTTTTTTTATCGCCTGCAGCATCTCCATCCCACTGGACAGCCCAGCATCCCAAGGTGCTAGAATTAGGACACTTAATGTGAAAGCACTTTCCTCCTTGATGATGACATTCATAGATGGCGTTCCCTATGGGAAAAAAAGAGGAGATAGATAAACAACGAGTAAAGATCCTTTGATATTTAAATACATTTTTCCTTCCAAGACACTACTTTCTTCTACAGAATCCCTTTATCAATTTATTCATTTATAACATAAAAAATATGAAAATACAAAAGCAAACAGTAAGGAACAACAATAGAAGGGGGTGGGTGGGAAACAAAAGGCATTGATTTCCAATTCCCTCTGTTGCAGTAAAATAAGTCATTAAAATCAAATCTCAACTTTTTACAGTTTTGTAGTAGTATGAATCAGCCATTTCTATATCAACAAGTCAATCTAATCAATAAAACCTAAAATCATAGTATCATTATTTTCTACCTCAACACAAAGTCCAGAAGTGGTTTCCAAGTAGAAATAAAAGTACTTATATTTTTTTTTTAAATCAAAACAGTCAGTTTAGCCATCTCTGCTAACTCCATCAGCTTTTGTAACTATTCGTCCAAGGTGGGAATTGAAACATCCTTCCAAGAATTGCAGGATTCCTAGGTCTACAACAAGTTTTCTTTGGAATCCATTTCTGCTGATCTCCCTGAAGCAGCTCAAATATATCAGCTATTAGCCCAGGTGTGAAGTCTGGCTCAGAGATGAATTAGATGGTTCTCCTACATCTATTAAGGTAGCAGGGAAGAAATAATGTGGTTCACTCAAAAGGAAGCCCTTGCTGTAATATATTTCTCTCCAGTATTACCATAGAACCTTGCTGAGTTACAGTGGCTGGTTCTGCTGGGTGTTTGGATGAAAACCTTAAATGAGAAGGATTAACTTCCTTTAAACTTCAGGGCCTGTTTTTCTTTGGCTTTCTCCATCTTCTCTTAATGTTTCTATCACTGCTCTTTTCTGCTCTTGAAACGTGGTGCATTTGTGACATTTTACAGCAATTTCTTCTCTTTTCCCCACATTAAGTTCAAATATTTTCACTAGATCGGGGCTGGGATTCTACCAGTTCTGTCCAGGCAGCCCAGCTGACAAAGATATACATACACACAGAGCTGTATTATGCAAAACGTAAAATCACCAAACCAGTAGTTACACCAGTTGGATCCCAGCCCTGATTAATATTTATCATTTATTTTTCCCATCCTTATTTTGTAAAAATAACCTCAAGGTGGTGAATGTATCTAATAATCCTTCCTCTTCCTTTTCTCTGCACAACAGCAATACCATGCAGAGGCTTGGTCTGAGAGAGAGGGGGGCAGGGGGGAGACCCAGATGGCTTTCATCTTTCCTCCTCTTATTTTCTCCAAAAAACCAAGACTGTGAGAAGGTTCAGTCTGAGAGGCAGAGACTGATCCAAATTCTCCCAGTCAGCTTTCAGGCTTAAGGTGGGACTAGAACTCAGTATCCAGATTTCTAATCTTTTCCTTTAATCACTTTTTTGCTGTCTGATTGAACCCCTGTGCTACTAACCTGGCTTTATGGGTAAAAGTCCCATCTACAATTGTCTTTAGTTTATAAATCCATCTGCATCCTATGGCATGTTTACCTGGTGGTAACTTAACATTTTCATATACCTCCAGTCTTTTTAATGATTCCAGTTCCTCATCCATTGCTTTCTGCCAAGCAGCCTGATCTTTAGCAGGGTACAGTTTTAGTTCACTACAATTACTTGGAACTGTATTCACTTGGCATACAACACTAGCCTGATATCTATCAGGTGGTCGTGTTACTCAGGTTGAATGTCTTGGTAATACAGGGCTTACTGGTGGACTTTCCTGTGCCACCTGCTCCTATTCTTCTACCTCTTCTGTGCCTTTCTACTACTTCCTCCTGTGCCAATTCTTCCTCTTTAGTGGCTATTCGTGGTTTACTTATTTCATCTTTAGGGACTATTTGGGTGTCAATAATAATATAATTGCTGGATTCCTGTTTCAGTTTATCCCATCCAACGTGCTCAAGAAATTTTGCACTAGCACTATAATAAACATGAGCTGTGCCTTGATCCCAGAATCTAAAAGATCTATAGTTGGTCTCATAACCTTCTTAGCTCTATGTTGCCCTTTCAGTCTTACTTGTGAGGGAATATGTACCCATGCTGCAGCTTCAAATGTGTGTAGGTAACTTAAATTTGGTTTTCTGCCATGCCAACGAGTGAATGGCAATTCTCCAGTTGTTGTATTTACTACATTGTTCAAAACATGGTTACTACACATTATGGCTTCACCACACAGTATTTCAGGTAAACCTGAGTCAGATAACATAGTGAGAGCCATGGCTTGTAATGTTTGCCCTCTTTGTTCTACAAAGGAATTATGTTGTGGTCTGTAAGGTGCAGAACGTTTATGCTCAACGCCAGCCAATTTCAACATAGTTTGGAATCTTTTGTTATCAAACTCAGTCCCGTTATCAGTAACTAAAGTAATTACTTTACTTTTCATTTTTCTCTCAGCAAACCTTAGCCAGTTAAAGAAATGTTGGAATGTTTCTGTTTTGTTTTTCATAAGATAGCAGAAACCGTATCGTGAGTAATGGTCCATAATACTCAAATTATAACAGGCACCTCCTAAACTTGGTTTCTTTGGACCAATTATGTCAGCAAACACAACCTCTAAAGGTTCTTTGGTCTTAAAACCATTAAGTCTGTTTGCTGGAGTAACCTTGCTTTTCTCTTGGCTACAATCATTACAGTTTAAATCCTTGCTACAGGGTTTCAATTTTACTCCCTCTGACAATTTGACAGTTGTTTCAGCATTTTGAAATTAATGTGCCCTAGACATCTATGCAGTAAATATATACATTCATCATGTGGCTAAACATTGTAATAAACTGACTTAGCCATCTTCAACTGGTCATCATGTATCACATATAAATCATTCTCTAAATTAGCAGTAACACTTTTAACTTCTTTCTCTATTATACAATTATCTCCCCTAAAGGTTCCTACATAATCAAGATTAACTCAAGCTCTTACTGATAATAAATTAAATTTCAGTTTAGGTACATATAACATAGTTAAATGTTCATTTACACAAGAACAATGTGCAATACTTTCACCAGACACTTTCATCTTTCATCCATTTGCCAATGATACATGTTGTTTACTCATAGACATCTTTACAAACACTTTTCTATCTTTAGTAATACACTGTGATGCACAACTATCAACAACCCACAAATCATGGTTTACAGGTGAATTGCTAGACATAGCTAAACTAACATTCTTCTTGGCCTTCTGGCATTTACTAATATTCTGCTGTTTTCCCTTCTTACAAAATCTAGCTATATGTCCCCTAGCCCCACAAGAAAAACATTTCCTAACAGTATAAGCAGTTGAAGACAAATTTTCTTCTTGTGGTTGTTCCTTCCTCATTTGGTCCCTATCCAGCCATCTTCTTGCTTCTTCTAACAATCTTCCAGTTATGTCAGTCAATGTCAGTTTATCTCTGGGCAGGACTTCCAGTGAAGATACATAGTCATCATAACTTTCATCCAATGAGGAAATAATGATGTAAACTTGATGCAGCTCTGAAAATATCAGTTCTTTTTCATGTAGCTCTTGAAAAGTTCTTTTCATGAAGTTTAAATGAGCTAAGATATCTCCACCTTTCAGAAGACATGCTCTAAACAGTTTATGTGTAAGATGTATGTGTGCACCTACACTGTCACAAACATAAATCCTCTTCAGGTTCTCCTAACACCTAGCAGCAGACTCTTCTTCATGAATATGGATGAGCTACTGGTCACTCAGTGTTAGTCCAATTATACAAAGAGCTCATTTGTTGTTCTGTTTAAAGTCAGCAATCTTCTTGGCATCATCCTCATTAGCTGGATCCCAAGCATTTACATCTGGTGAGTCTTGAACTACATTCCATAAACCTTCTCTACGCAGAAGTAGACTGCACTTCATAGACCAGGAAACATAGTTTGTTCCATCCAACCGGGTTATCACTGATAGACTTGTTGAAGTGTCTTGTGCCATCTTTACCAGGATAGTAACCCACAATTAAACAGTAAACAGCTGTCTGTATACACTATTGTGCATTCACACTAACTCTCAGTTATCTGAGCCTGGTATGGCTCGTAACACATATCAGGATGAGATCCAACCTAGAATGAAAGAGAAATTTCCTGTAGGTGAGAACAATTAACCCATGGAACAGTTTGGCTCCAGAGGTTTTGGGTGCTCTATCGCTGAACGTTTAAAAGAATAATTTGTCTGGAACGATATGATCTCCTGCTTAAACAGCGAATTGGATTAGAAGGTCCCTTCCAACTCGGTTATTTTGTAAGTTCTGTTGTTTCTGAAATGTTGCATCCAGTTGCATGTATGCTATAGAGATTTAGAGTTAATTTCAAAGTGAAGCACAAGCCATTTTCCCATACTATGGGAGACATAATAGCTTACAATCTGTTTTCACAAACCAAAAATTTAGACTTAGTTGTTGAGTCAGCCTAGTTTCACAAACTAAATATGACTGCTCAACATTTGCCTTTGACACCTCCATTGATGTCGTGGCAAAAAAGGCTGGAAAATAGTGGAGCTCTGCCAGGCTCTGAGAAATGCAGCTGGCAACTGCTTGCTGGTAGACCCTAACCCTAACCCTTATAAAAGATGAACATGCAAAATCAGAAATCAATTAACCATAGGTACACTAAATAGTATAAATCCAAGTAAGACTGAAAATAGTAAAACTGGCCGGGTCTAGAAAGATTGTATTTAACAATGTGGCTGCTTGCTCAAGAACCACTGAAAGCAGTTAATGAGGACATACTGGAAGTCAATTGCATCTCTAAAATTGCCTTGAAACCTCTAAATAATGTTGAACTCCTGCTATTACCCAAGAAATTGTGAATTGCCTTATGTAATGAGTGGATGCAACAATGGTAATGAGGAAACCTCAGATACAAACTGCCTTGGTATTTAGTAATCAAGTTAAGGAAGGTAAAGAATAATAAAATAAGTGGAGACTGTTACTTACATTTAGACTAAGAAATAATTGAGGAGCACTCTTTGAAAAGAATCTGCATAAATTTTTGTTTGAAGAAGTTGATACTGTTTGGCAATGGTTAGAAAGGCATTTGAATAAACCAGGCCTTTTATTTATTATGCATGCTTAGGGCATTTTGTTGTTTGGGACTAATGGTTAGGCTTGAGAGAAGGAATGTATTAGTTTCAGTTATTGCAGTTAACTTGCCACATGGAAAATGAAGCCATGATACAACATGCCCAAATGTGTGGACCGTTTTCTTCTGTACTGAAGCTCATCATTCCATAAATTTTACTGCTGATAGATTTTTTTTTTAAGTATTGGCAATTGTTTCTTGGGAATTTGGTTGCACTGATGTCATACAGGAAATAGATGAAGGTAGTTCAAGAAGTATTTTATGCTTCTAACATTTTTATTATCTTGTGTCTTTTAGCATTCAAAACATGCAAATTTTCATGAGGACTTTTCACATATCCTGCTTCCACTCCATAATTTCTCAATGATATTTTTAAATGAACCAAGTTAATCTCCTCTGTGGTACTAAGAAGAATTTGTCGTGCTTCTCATCTCTCTCTCTCTCTCTCTCTCTCATTTCTCTTTCTCTTTCCCTCTCTCATTTCTTTCCTTTCTCTCTCTTTCTCTCTCTCTCATCTCTTTCGTCCTTTCTCATCTTTCTCTCTCTCTCTTCCCCCCCTCTCTTTTTCATCTCCATCTCTTTCTCCCTTTTTCTCCTCACTCTGTCTCTCTCTCATTTCTCTCTTCTCTCTCTCTCATCTCCCTCAGTTTCATTCTCTCTCTCTTTCTCCTTCTCTCATCATCTCTTTTTCCCTCTTTCTCATCTTTCTCCTCCCTTCTCTTTCTCCTTTTCTCCCTTTCTCTCTCATTTCTCTCTCTCATTTCTCTTTCACTCTCATTTCTCTTTCACTCTCATTTCTCTTTCTCTCTCACTCATCTCCCTTTGTCTCCTTCTCTCTCTTTCCCCTTCTCTCTCTCTCTTATCTGCCTCTTCCTCTGTCATCTCTTTCTCCCTCTCTCGTTTCTTTCTCTCTCATCTTTCTCCTCCCCCCTTCTCCCTTTCTCCCTTTCTCTTTGTAGAAATGTGGGCAAAGAGATGCCCCCCTCTCTTCTTCCCCCTCCATCTCCCCCTTTCTCCCTCCCTCCACCCCTCTCTCTCCTTTTCTCTCTCATGGGAATATAATGCTCCAGATCCCTGTTAAAGAAGTTACACAATGTCTGCAATGCTCATTTAGTCTTATTTGAGGGAATATTTCCCAAATTTTACTTCAATGCATAAATGTTTTTGAGTTTGATAGATAGCAATTTGATTCATGTAAAGAAAGATAAAACGATAGCAGGCGGTAATCTCGGGTCATTGGCCATATGTTGAAGACAATCCAGGTGGTAAATGGAGATGAAATTATTTTCTGTACCTGCTGTACAAATGAAATAAAATAAAAGGTTGATCAAAATGAGTTTAAGGTAAATTCTATGCTTTGCAACGTTTTGTGAATGCAAACAATATCAGACAGAATATCTCGATATACAATATATTTGTAGTATTTCTATTAGAAGAGATTTTTCTTACCACCTGCAGCACAACCATCCACTTGGGCAATCCTGTTTCCCATAACAGATAAGTCTCTTCAGTTCCACAAACCTAACACACTTTCCTCCTAGGCTATGACAGCATGGATAGACATTCCCTGTGAAAAGAAAAAGAGGAGACAGAAAATAATGAGTGAAGATATCTTGATATTTATATCCATTTTTTTCTTTGAAGACACCGTCTTCTTCCATAGAATAACAGGACTTGGATAGGAAACTCTAGGAGTTAGAGGAAGTTCTCACTTCAGAAAGTTTCCTCCCTTTCTGTTGATCTCCCTGCAGCAGCCCAAATAAATCTGATACCAAGCCAAATTTGAAGCCTGGTGTATAGTTTAATTGGCTGGTATGCCTGCATTTTAGGATAATAAGGGAGGAAAAAAATCTAGGTAATACCAGTGGAAGATCTTGCAGTGATATATTTTCCTCCATTTTCGTCCATGGATCCTTGTTTGCTAGGAAATAATCCAAGTGAGTTTTGCTGAATGTTTTGGATGGAGACCTTGTGTGTAAATTAGTAATTCCTTTGATTTCAGGACCTGGTTTTCCTTTGGCTTTCCCCCTCTGGTTTTAATGTTTTCAAGGATGCTCTTCCTTGTTCTTGAAAAGCTGTACATATGTGACTTTTTGTTGCAATTTCTTCTCTTTTTCTCACATTGAGTACAAATAGATTTACTAAATGATTACTATGTATCTTTTTTTCCCCATCTTTATTTTTCAAAAATAAGTCAAGGTGGTTAATTTATCAAATACTCCTTCCTCCTCCTATTTTCTCCAAAGCATCAAGACTGTGAGAAGATGCAGGAAAGGCAGAGGGAGAGGGAAGGAGGGAGGGAGGGAGAGGGAGAGGGAGAGGGAGAGAGAGAGAGAGAGAGAGGGAGAGGAGCCCTTAGACCTAAATCATAGAAATTTGGATCTGACACATTTTCTTCCAGTGTAAATAGCAAGCAGACAAAGCATTTCAACTTCCATCTTCATTTTGGGTGAGCGGGTAAGTGGTTGAGTCACTTGCTGTAGCAACAAAGTTATGTCACCATAGAGCAATTCTGTAAATTTCAATAACACTCAGAGTTAAAGTGTCTCAAGGACGCAAATTGCAATCGCCATTTCTACATTTATTTCTTGCATTAATAAGAAACCGTTGATGGTCCTTGAGTAACCTTGAGTAACTTTTTTTTGGTAAAGAACACAGTTGGCATATGGATTTGAACATAATGACACCAGAGTCTTGGATTTTAAAATATCTGATTTTAATAAGCTCAGAGAGAACTTGGGAAAGATTCCATGGATGAAAATCCTAAAGGGGAAAACAACTCAATCATTTTGGGAAACCCTGAAAAGTACGATCACAGAAGCCCAGACCAGCACAATACTACTGAGAAAGAAAAAGAAGAAATCCAAGAAGAAACCAGCATGGCTGCACAAAGAACTCTCTGGCAAATTGAAAGAAAAAAAGGACAAGTATAAAAAAATGGAAAGAAGGACATACAACTAAGGCGGAATATCAGCAGATAGCCAGAATCTGCAAGGACGAAGTCAGGAAAGCAAAGGCTCAGAATGAACAAAGACTTGCAACAAAAGTCAAAGATAATAAAAAAGAGTTTCTTCCAACATATAAATAACAAGAAAAAAATCAAGGAAACAGTCGGTCTACTAAAGAGAGAAGATGGCAAGGAAGTAACAGGCAACAGAGAGAAAGCAGAATGGCTTAACTCATTCCTTGCATCAGTCTTGATGCAAAAAGAAACTATAGCTCAAGCCACCAAAAACATAATTGAAATAGACAGACCAGAAATAAAAGTAAATATAAGCAAAAAAAAAAAAAAGTAAGAGAACACCTGTCTGATCTTGATGAACAGAAATCACTGTGGCCTGATGGATTACATCCCAGAGTTTTAAAGAAACTGGCAGAGGTCGTCTCAGAACCACTGCACCATATCTTTCAAAAATTCTGGAGCACGGGGGAACTACCAGAGGACTGGAAAAGAGCTGATGTGGTTCCCATCTTCAAAAAAGAAAAAAAAAACAGACCCAGGAAATTATAGACCAGTCAGCCTAATATCAACACCTGGGAAGATACTGGAAAAGATAATAAAAAAAAACAGATCTGCCAACATCTAGAAACTAGTAAAGTAATAACTAGCAGTCAGCACAGGTTTGTTAAGAACAGATCATGCCAAACCAATCTTATTTCATTCTTCAACAAAGTGACTAAATTAGTAGACCAGCAAAATACTGTGGACATAATATATTTAGATTTCAGCAAGGCATTCGACAAAGTAGATCACAACCTACTTCTTAGTAAGCTAGAAAAAAGTGGAATAGATAGCACCACCACTAGATGGACTCGCAACTGGCTGAAAAACCGTACTCAACGAGTAGTCCTTAATGGGTCTAAGTCTACATGGAGGGAAGTAAGCAGTAGGATGCCACAAGGTTCCATCTTAGGCCCAGTACTGTTCAATATCTCCATTAACAACTTAGATGAAGGAATAGAAGGGGAACTTACCAAATTTGCAGATGATACTAAGCTGGCAGGAATAGCTAACACCCAAGAAGATAGGCTCAAGATCCAGATGGATCTTGACAGACTAGAACACTGGGCTGTATTTAACAAAATGAAATTCAATGTAGAGAAAAGTAAAGTCCTACACTTAGGCAGGAAAAATCAAAAGTACAAATATAGACTGGGTAAAATCAGGCTCAATACCAGTAATTCTGAGAGGGATCTTGGAGTCTTAGTGGACAACCAGCTAAATATGAGTCAGCAGTGTGCAGCAGCAGCCCAAAATGCTAATGCAATCCTAAATTGTATTAACAGAGGGATACAATCAAGATCAAGGGAGGTACTAATACCACTCTATAAAGCCTTAGTAAGACCATACCTAGAGTACTGCATCCAGTTTTGTTTACCACATTATAAAAAAGATGTTGAGACTCTAGAAAAAGTACTGAGAAGAGCAACCGGGATGATTAGATGATTGGAGACGAAAACATACGAAGAATGTTTGCAGGAACTGGGCTTGGCTAGTCTAGTGAAGAGAAGGACCAGGGAAGACATCATAGCAGTCTTCCAATATTTGAGGGGCTGCCACAGAGACCAAGGGGTTAATCTATTTTCTAAAGCACCTGTAGGCCAGACAAGGAATAATGGAGTGAAACTGAACAAGGAGAAATTTCACCTGGAAATAAGGAGAAATTTTCTGACAGTGAGAACAAGCGACCAATGGAATAGCTTGCCCTCAGAAGTTGTGGGAGTGCCATCACTTGAGACTTTCAAGAAGAGATTGGACTGTCATTTGTCAGAAATTGTGTAGGGTATCTTACTTGGATGGGGAGTTGGACTAGATGACCTGCAAGGTTCCTTCCAACTCTGATTATATGTTATCTGAAACTTCCTCAAAAATCCTTTCTTTTCTCCTTTTTCCTTTCTCCTTCTAGAGTGAAGGGACTATCCATTCTGTCCCTTTTGGCATATTTGCACCATATTTCTTGGCTGCAGGCAGTGCAATTATACATTGATCATCCTGATTGATTAATCATATGTTATCAAATCAGTGTTGACTCTTAGGACCTTCATAGATAGATTTTCTCTATGACAATTTGTTCCTAACCTGGTTCTTGATTTCTTTCAATAGTGCATCATCATTACTGAATGCATCTATTTTGCAATTGGTTCTCCTCTTCCTCTCATTCCTTCTACTTTCCAAGCATTACAGTTTTCTCCAGAGAGCTGGGCTTCATATGATATATCCAAATAGGATAACTTGAATCTGTGCACTTTTCTCTCAAATGAGAAATTGTTCAATAATCCTACAATTTCTTGTTTTGGCCACCCATAGTATGCTCATTCTATATAACACCAAAGTTGAAAGCTTTCAATACTCTTCCTATTTTGCTTCATCCTAGTCTGTTTTGCAGCAGATGAATGAAGATGGTGAAGAGTTACCAATGGTTCCTGTACTAAAGAAAACTCTGAAACTCTGTTATCGTGTCCTTCTTTTCACTAGACGAAACATATCCAATTCCTGCAACCGTTCTTTATATGTTTTAACCCGCCATCCCCTAATCATTTATTTTTTGCTCTTCTCTGCACTCTTTCCAGAGTCTCAACATCTTTTTTATATTGTGGTGATCAAAGTAGATGCAGTATTCCAAATGTGGTCTTATGAAGAGTTTATAAAGTGGTATTAACACTTCACATTATCTTGATTCTATCTGTCTATTACTTAAAGACCGAAATCTTTCCTTTGAAACACAATTGCAAGCATTGCCCAATCCTGCTGATCAACCTCTGATGTGGCCACTCTAATAAGGTCATTGTTTAATTGAATTTAAATTCTTTCTATTCAACAAATTGCTCATAAACTGACATTTATTTCCAAATGACAAAGGAAGTATAGGAAAATAGAAATATCAGGAGCATCAAAAGGCTGGTTCTAGACTACAAGTTAACAGTTGAGGGTTCCACAAAAATGGATTTACTTAAAATATTTAAATAGCTATCCATGTCTCAGACAACTCTGGGCAATTCCTAATAAAATAATTTTAAAAACTGTAACACATACTCAATTAAAACATAAACCAATACTTGCATTTCTTTAAAAAAGTTAGCTGAAATTAATACATTCCTTTTCATTTGTTTTCCTTCTGTTTTCTGTCTCTTGCTTGCTTTCTGAAATGAAACTAATCATATGAATTGAGGAATTATATGAAAGTTTATTCTGCAATTTTCTGAAAGAACTATTTTTTGGCCTAAGTTCATCATGGTTTAAGATATTAAACCCCCCCCACACACACACACACATGGTCGCACAAAGAACTCTCAGATGAATGTTAACAACTGATGTAGCATTTAAACAATGGCTAAAAGATTTTTACAGGTTTGTATGTAAAAAAACATACCAAAAAAATCAAAAATCATATATAAATTATTGCAAGGTGCTAAAGAAAGGTATGTTAGGATTACACCAATGGTTTGGGATGGATGAAATTTTGGGTGACTCTGAGAAACAGGAGAGATTAGACAACCATTTATCTGAAATGGTGTAGGGTTTCCAGGTTAGACAGGGAGTTAGAATAGATGACTTCCATGGTCCCTTCCAGCTCATTTATTCTGAGGTTGCTGGAGTTGGAAGAAGTGTATTTGAGATTTGGGTGACAATATTGTTTATGTTTATTCTAATGTTAATATAGATTTCAATAATAATTTCATTAGCCACGCTATCTATGTTGCGGTATAAAGCAAGATTGGCTCCCAAAATCCCTATATGGGTATTATCCCAAAGAGGTTTTTTTTGAAGAAAACATCTAAACAGTTTTTCATTATATCTACAGAAATAGTTTGCATGGGCCAAGTGTACCTGTGTGTATACCAAGGTCCAATCCATCATCCAAGTGCTAATCAAAGTAAACTCTGATTAGCTTTTCTAGGCATTCAGGATTATATAGCCAGTGTCAAAACTAAAGAAGTGCCTTTCTGCAAAATTATTATGCCATTATTTCACCTTCAGAAGCCACCTTCAGATTTTTAATTTGAAGTAATTCTAAGGCTTGTGGTTTGGGCTAGGCTTTGGATTGGATTGGATTGGATTATCTTGGATTTCATTCTATGATTTTTTTTATTTTTTTTGAGGTTTTGGGTAATCAACTTGCTGTCACATAGTTTTTCATGACACACTTTTGGGAAACTAATAAACAAATGCAGGTTCCTATTGGTTGGGCTTGAACACTTTATGGTGTTCTCTTCACATTCTCTGCACTTGAGTGTGAATAATCAGGGATCAGATCAGCAACTTTGTGAGAGACTTTGAGGAGAAAGCATGAGACCTATAAGATTGCCATCTTCTCAGACAGAGAAGAACCACAAATTCTTCTCAGTACCACAGGGGAGGTTAAATTGGTTCATTTAAAAATGCTTCTCAGGGTTAGGGTTAGGGATTACAGAGTGGAAGCAGGATATGTGAAAATACTCTCATGAAACTTTGCACTAAGTTCCACCTTTTGAATAATAAAAGACTCAATATATTAAAAATGCTAAAAGTGCAAAAGTACTTGTTGAATTAACTTCATCTTTTGCCTATATGATATCAATGCAATTACCAAGCCAGATTCATAAGAAACAATTGACAATAATAGAAGTCTGTCTTGGTAGTAAAACTTTTGGAATCATGAGGCCCAGGACAAAGGAAAACTGTCCAAATTCCTTGTTACATTCTGGGAGGAAGCTTTATGGTATCCAAAGCAGAATACCTAGATCCAGTCCCACTTTTGTTCCATATAGCATCAACCTCAAGTTTCCTCTTTTTACTATGTATTCAAAATGGACAGTTGTTAATGTATATATACATGTATAATGTATGTATGTGTGTGTGTGTGTCTGTGCGTGTGTGTGACGTGTGTGCATGTATAGCATGGGTATATGTGTGTTATGTATGGTTTGGGTAAATATACACTTTCTGTTGAGAACAGACAATAGAATTTCATTTTTAATGTGGGCAAAAAATGACAATAAAAGTTATCTTTCTTATCTTATTTTATCAAATATTGTGGCATGTTGTATCATAGCTTAACTTTCCATGTGGCAAGATAAATAAACCTAAAATATTCCTTCTCCCAAGCATTATTTCCTTCTCCCAATACATTAGTCCCAAACAATTAAAATGCCATAAGCATGAATAATTAATAAAAGCCCTAATTTGTTGAAATACCTATCTAACAATTGCTGAACAATAGCAATTTCTTCACATAGAAATTTAGGTAGCTTCTTTTCAAACAGTGCTCCTCAATTATTTCTAAGCTTAAATGTCATTACTAGTCTCCACTTATTTTCATTATTCTTTCCCTTACTTAACTTGATTACTAAAGACCAAGTCAGTTTCTATTTGTGGTTTCCGTATTATCATTGCTAAACCTACTCATTAGATAAGGTAATTGTACATTTCTTGGATAATGGCAGGAAATCAAAGTTATTTTGAGGTTTTAAGGCACTTTTAGAGATGCAACTGACTTAAACAGTTTCCCCATTAACTGCTTTCTGTGGTTTTTGAGCCAAAACCACATTATTAAATATTGATTTCCTTTCTTTCCAGAACTGCCAATTTTAACAGTTTCAGTTTCATTGGTCACAGATTTATGAAGAAGAGCAACCAGGATGATTAGGGGACTGAAGGCTAAAACATACAACAAACGGTTGCAGAAACTGGGCTTGGCTAGTCTAGTAAAGAGAAGGACCAGGGAAGACATCATAGCGGTCTTCCAATATTTGAGGGGCTGCCACAGGGAGGAAGGGGTCAAGCTATTTTCTAAAGCTCCTGTAGGCCAGACAAGGAATAATGGATGGAAACTGAACAAGGAGAGATTTAACCTGGAAACAAGGAGAAACTTTCTGACAGTGAGAACAATCAACCAATGGAACAGCTTGCCCTCGGAAGTTGTGGGAGTGCCCTCAATTGAGACCTTCAAGAAGAGATTGGACTGCCATTTGTCAGAAATGGTGTAGGGTCTCCTGCTTGGGCGGGGGGTTGGATTAGATGGTCTACAAGGTCCCTTCCAACTCTGATTATCTGTATGTATCTGTGGTTAATTGATGTCTAATTTTTCATATTCATCTTTTATGATGTCTTGTAGCAAGACCATTTGAATGAGGGGAGATAACTTGTAGTCCACAGACAAAGGCTCCAACCCTCAAGGGAAAGTTTAGGAGATATGACTGAATAATCAAATTTTCAGGAATGTGTCCTTAATCCACTTTCTGTGCATTGCCCACCACCAGCCAGGTCAATACTTTACTCCATGAAGGACCCTCTCCATATACCTTTCCACTGCAGCAATTTTTTTGTGTCTTAATTGCTTAACAATTTCTGTATTATATTTTTGCATGTAATACAGAAATTGTTATGATTTTGAGTAGGTTTATTTTCTATTCTTCTCATCCCTCACTCTTAGGATCCTTTCTCAGAGCAATTGTATTGCAAATAGGAAGAAGAGGAGAAGATAGACTAGTCTAATACACCCTCAGATATGTTCCCTTTACTATACCAGTTCTCTTCCAGTTGAATCAAAGAGTCAATGGGAAGAATACATCAATACATTTTTATTTTCATTTACTTATTAAATTTGTTTAATAAGATATGTTCCCTTTACTATACCAGTTCTCTTCCAGTTGAATCAAAGAGTCAATGGGAAGAATACATCAATACATTTTTATTTTCATTTACTTATTAAATTTGTTTGCTGCTCTTCTTGCTGCAATCTTCCTTTAGCTGGCAGACCAAGATGTCGCAGGCAAATGTTGAAAAGTCAAACAGTATTTAGTTTGTGAAAGTAGGATGACTATATAATTAAGTCTGAATATTTTGGTTTGTAAAAACAGATTTTAAGTTACTATATCACTGTATGGGAACATGATTCTGCTTCACTTTGAAATCATCTCTAAACCTCCATAGCATCCATGCAATTTGATGCAACACTTCAGAACCAACAGAACTTACAGAATAACTGAGTTGGAAGAGAACTTCTAGTTCAAGGGTCAGCAACCTGCAGCTCTTTGGGCCCTCTGCTGTGGCTCCCTGTCACCCTGTCATGGCAGAAGGATGAAAGACCCATTGCCCTGTCATGGCAGTGGCATACCTGGAGCCTTAGTGTGAGAGCAAAGCACCCCTGCATTTGCCTTTACACGGTGACAGCATTCTGCCTTCATTGCAATACATTTGCTGTTGCTGCCAGCAACAAGGGCTGGGAGAGAACAGTGGGAGTGGATCTTGTGGGGTGGGGGCCATCCTTCAAGCCTAGCTTTCCTCCTCTCTTGTTGGCGGGGCCAAGAGAAAGAAAAGGGCAGCATGGGGAAGTGCTCCCCTCCCCCGCCAAGTGCTGAGCAAAACAGCCCAGCCCAGCAGGAGGGAGAGATGACCCAGCAGAAGTGCCCCCATTGGCAAGTTGGATGGCGAAGAGGTGTGGCCCAGCTCTCACAGCAGGATGCTGTTTGGCACCTCCAGACACAAGCTGCCACCTTTGAAATGTGCCACTTTCTGTTGCCTGTGCCTTCCTTGATCTCAGCTCTTTTGCCCCAGCGAGAGCTATGTTTCTGCTCACTTTCTTTTCAGGTGCCTTCCCTGGGCAGCGATGTCTGGGGCTTTTGGGGGACAGTGAAGGCATAAGGGATACTCAACCTCCTTCTCAACAAGCTGGGTGTCAACTCATAAAATTTATCTGGTCTTTTTAGAGTTGCCAACAGAAAGAGAGGTGGGAGCAGTGCAGCAGCTTGCAAAACTGAAACTGCATTCCATAAATGTTTTCAAAGATAGTAACTAGGTGACCAAAGTTTCTGCCTCACAAAAATCTAACTGAAGAGCATGATTTCTGACTCTTGGCTATGAATGTGCCCCATTGGAGAATATGAATTACGATACACCCAGGGATTGGGGGGAAAACCAGGGTCAAAGGTGACAATGAATTGTGTCTCAGAGTCAGTTACACCCAGGCAATACTGCACCTTTAACTCCCAATAAATCATTTTTAAGCTTTGGAAGTTTTCCTCGAGACTGTGATTTAAATGGGGTTAAGTGCCGGATCCTGACAGCTAGCCGATTTTAAAGTGAGTGGTATGGACTTTGTTCCAACTCCTGAGTATCCAAGGGATCCACCCTCCTCAGTCAGCCTGGCCGATTGGATGTCAACACTGAAAGCAACTTGGGAGAATGTTTAAAAAGTGCTGGCAAAAGTGGCATATATAAGAGACAGGCAGACGGAGGAGAGCGGAGCTGGCATTGTGGCGGTATCTCTGCTGCTGGACGGTCCCGATGGACCTAAACCATCCTGTAGGGATGGTGATTCACAAGGGCACATCCTGCTGATCCCAGGGATATTGCAAAGTCCCTGGTTGATCCAGGAAAAGCCCTTTTTGCTGGCAGCAGAGAGACAGCCATTCAAGCTGCTGAAGCTGGGACAGCTCCGGAATGGAAGAGATTGAAAGAAAGTGTGTCAGTTTGATGAGATGAACTTTTACTTATTGTTTTTTTGGAGAACACTGTTAGGGTTTGGGGATAAACCCCGGAGCAGAGTGCACAGCAGCAGTCTAACCAGGCAGCCAAATGAGAGAGAGAGGCTGGGCCCAAGAGTATACACACACTGGAGACAAAAACACTGTTTGTGGTTTTAAATAGATATTTAATTCACACAGAGATTAAGAATAGTCATTCAGTCCATATGTCAGTATTCAGTATATCCATCAAGTTACCTAGTCTATAAACAGTAATTACAATGTCTTTATCTGCTTGTAAATCTTCTTCTTCTGATAACTCTCTCTCAAAGACAATGCTGAGTATGAACAGCTCACCAAGTAAACACAGTCCTTTAGTTCAGTAGAGAGAAGTATCTTGCACAGTAGACATCTCATACAGGAGAAAACAGCAGTAGGCAGACAGCAGACAGACCAGAGACTAGTAACACCAGGAACCAGGAACCAGAGACTCGAAACCAGGATCAGAAACCAGGAAGTGTTACGTCTCTCTCACTGCCTCTTATTGCAGCTTACAACCACACCCATAATTATGCAATGACATTGCAGTTTTTGAGCTTAAAGCTGCAAACACATAAACCTAGGTTTTATATATTCATTCACCCAAACCAGTTGGTGTATCCATATACCCAACATACTCCCCTTTTGGGTGACATAAATATATAATGCCTTCACAATCTGAACCCATATTTTTCACAACTCTCTAGATGCTTAATAGCACCTTGGGCTTTAGTAAAATTATCAGCTATATTGTCCTCCGACATACAGTACTCTAGCTGTATTATTTTACTATTTACAGATTGCCTTACATTTAGATATCTCAAATCTGTATGCTTGCTCCTAGTTTTTACTGCAATACTTGTGGCCATTTGAATTGCTGCCTGATTATCTTCATATACAACTATAGGGTAATTTACAGTTATACCCATATCTTTCAACATTTGTTTATACATAATCAACTCAGTACATAATAGTGATAAACAGGAGAATTCTGCCTCCATCGTAGACAAACTTATATGCTGTTGTCTAATTGACTTCCAACCAATTAATGTCTTACCCAGCATTATGGCTGTTCCTGAAGTCGACTTTCTAGTATCTCTTTCTGCTGCAAAACTAGCATCTGCATAAGCACTCAATATGAGATCACCTTTTGGTTCTAAATACAGTGCATGGTGTAATGTACCTTTAAGATATCTTAGGATTCTTTTCAATGCTATCCAGTGACATTGAAGCGGATCGTTATTGTGTCTTGCCAGCTGGTTAATACTAAAAGCAATATCTGGCCTTGACCAATTGCTAATATATGATAAGCTACCAATCAAAGATTGATACAGTTCCTTATCACATTTGGAACTTTGTGTATCCATTTTGCAAATATCCTGACTCATTGGAGTCTTTGCAGGCTTACAAAGTTCCATCTTATAATCTATTAGCAATTTAGATATCTTATCTTCCTGAGATATCTTATAACCTTTTTGTGTTTTCATTATATTCAAACCTAGATATCTCTTTATCTCCCCCAATTGCTTGATTTTTATTTTCTTACCTAATGATGCTATAATTCTATTTGCTTCATCATTAGTCTCAGTAATCAAGGCAATGTCATCAGTGAACAACAATAATAATGATATTTTCCCATTCTTTTCTCTCTTAAATAGACATGGGTCGGCTAAACCAGCTTTAAAACCTATATTGTTCAGTTCCTTTACAATATACTGGTTCCATTCATAGCCCGATTGTTTAAGACCATAGAGGCTCTTCTTTAACAACCAACAATCATTATTATTATCATCTTTCAATCCACTAGGCTTTTTCATATACACAGTATGTCTTAGTGGAGCATGCAAGTAAGCAGTTTCCACATCTAAATGGTTAACTATATACTTCTTGCTTGCTGCCCACACTAAGGCTGCCCTTAATGTAGCTGCTTTAAGACTAGGTGCAAATACTTCATCATAGTCATTTGCACTTTGTCTAAAGCCTTGGGCTACTAACCTTGCCTTATGGATTGTGTTTCCATCCTTATCTGTTTTTATTTTAAAAATCCATTTGCAGCCAATGGGTTTTATATTTACAGGTAATCTCACATTTTCATATACCTTCATATCCTTCAAGGATTTCAATTCCTTATTCATTGCTGCATACCAATTATCTTTCTCTTTAGAAGGATACCTTTTTATCTCATCCACAGTAGATGGAACTCTATTTACCTGGCACACTGTGTTAGCCTGGTATCTATCAGGCGGTCTAGATACACGGGTAGTTCTTCTGGGAATTACAGGGCTCGTATGAGGACTTTCTTGAGTTACTACCTGGTCCTTTTCCTCATCTTGCTGAGCTACTTCTTCTTTTTCTTCTTCTATGGGCACTATTTCTTCCTGTACTTCTCTTTTTACTTTATTTTTAAAGTTACAGGGATACTTGATGGGATTTCTGTAGGATTCAATAACCACTTCTTTATTGTTATCCTGCTCTAACTTATCCCATCCTACGTGCTCTAGAAATTGGGCATTGGCACTACATAACACTTTAGATGTGCCTTTCTCCCAAAATCTATATGCCCTATGGTTAGCTTGGTAACCAACGAAGAAAAATTGTTTAGCTCTGTGTTGCCCTTTACGCCTGAGTTTTGTAGGGATATGCACCCATGCTGGTGCACCAAATGTGTGTAAGTAACTCAGATCAGGCTTCCTGCCATGCCACATGGTGAATGGTATTTCACCAGTGGTTGAGTTAACCACGTTGTTCAATAAGTTATTAGCACACATTGCAGCCTCCCCCCACAAAGAATCAGGTAATCCAGAATCAGTTAACATTGTTCTAACCATTGCCTGTAGTGTTTGGCCTCTTCTCTCTATAAATGCGTTGTGTTGTGGTCTGTATGGTGCAGATTTCTTATGCTCTATACCAGCTGCCTTTAATCTATTCTGGAATTTGCTATTAACAAATTCCGTACCATTATCTGTCACCAAGGTTATCAGTTGCCGTTTTGTCTTCCTTTCTGCAAACTTTAACCAGTTGAAGAAATGTTGATATGTTTCAGTTTTGCTTTTCATTAAGTAGCAAAACCCATATCTAGAGTAATGGTCCATAATGCTCAGTATATACCGAGCACACCCCATACTGGGTTTCTTTGGACCTATAATGTCTGCAAATACTACTTCTAAAGGTTCTTTAGTTTTAAAACCATTTAGCCTATTTGCAGGCAATATTTTACTCTTATCTTCACAACAGACATTACAACGCAAATACTTATCACAGGGTTTCAACCTTATTCCTTCAGATAACTCAACTGTACGTTTTAGCATTTTAAAATTTACATGCCCCAAACGCCTATGCAATAAATGGATACATTCATCATGAGGCTTGGTATTATTAAATACAGTCTGTGCCTCCCCTTTCTTACTATCATGTAAGACATATAATGCTCCATTTAAAGCTGCAGTTACCTTTTTGTTATCTCTTTCCAGTATGCACTTATTATTCTTAAATGTAACCACATATCCTAGTTTATCTAATTCTCTTACAGAAAGTAAATTCATCTTTAACTGTGGTACATACAACATTTTTATGTTCTGTTTGAAACATGGACAATATGCAATACCTTCACCCTTGGCCTTGAGATGCCAACCATTAGCGAGTGATATATGCTGAGAGCTTGTAGACATTTTTATAAACTTTGTCTTATCTCTCGTGATGCAGTGGGATGCTCCACTGTCCACCACCCATATATCATCCTTCATATCACAGTTGCTGAACGTGGCTAATTCAAAAGATTTCTTTGGCTTCTTTAAATTCTGGCGTTTTCCTTTTCTGCAGAATTTTGCCAAATGTCCTCTGCCTCCACAATTAAAACAC
Source organism: Pseudonaja textilis (assembly GCF_049901715.1). NCBI lineage: Eukaryota > Metazoa > Chordata > Lepidosauria > Squamata > Elapidae > Pseudonaja > Pseudonaja textilis. The sequence continues at coordinate 29,147,436 of NC_141990.1, read as the reverse complement.
TTTTTAATTGTGTATGCCGTTGAAGATAAATTCTCTTCCTCCGGGTGCTTTACCTTGCATAGCTGGTTTCTTTCAGGCTTTGAAGATAATATACCCAACAAACACCCTAAAGACTTAAACTGGAATTAAAAGTGAAGAGAAAAGAATTTAAGTAGCGAGATTAAGCTAGTTAAATTGAAGGGTTTTTTTCCCCCTTTTTAAACAATTCTCTTGAAAGTCTGCTTTGATTAAGACTCTTCTTTCTGATTTGAGATTTACTTCTTTTTAAAAGAATTTTTTTTACTATTTTTAATGTTCCTGGCCTTGGATATATGAGGGGGAAGTGAAAGTGAAGGAAAATAAGTAGCACTGCCATCTAGAGGCTTGGATATATTGTTTTCTTTTTCTTTTATTTGTTTATTTGTGGGATGAGCATGGCAGATTATTATACACAGGTGCTTATCTGTGAAATTATAGACAGCTGGAGTTTAGAGTTGAAGTTGAAAGAAAGAAGGTTGAAGTGGCCTTGAAAACACTGGAACTGGAAACTTTGAGCTGATTTATTAAAGAGCCTTGGATATTGAGTGGCAGAGCCTTGCTTTACATTAGAATTGTTTGTTGCTTTTTACCTTCTTTTCTACTTCCCCTCCAGTTGGGTTTTTTTTTAATTTGGATTTCAACCTTTCAACCCAGGAACTAGAATGTATTTTCTTTTATTTTTGCTCTCTTTTTTCTTTTTATTAAGAGAAATACATAATTATTTTTTTATTTTTATTTTTCCTTCCGATACCCTCTTTTTCTCCAAAAGAAAAATCTTTTTTATCCCTTTTTCCATATCTTCTCTTCTTGTTGTTGTTTTTGCATACTATTGCAACTAATTGGATTAAGGTATATAAGTGCCTGAAGATTTTTTTCCCTTTTTCTTTTTGGAGTGGCAATTGCCTGCCTTCACTTTTTTTCTTTTTCATTTTTTTTCCTTTTTCTTTTTCTCTCTCTTTCTTTACAGATAAGTACTACAAGATGAGCAGAAAGACAACAGCCCCAGCTTTCTCAATACCAACCTCTTCACCATCTGGAGAACAATGATCTGTACAGACAATGTTACAACAGGAGAAAGAGAAGAAAGTGACATTGCAGATGATTATGCAAGGAATTCGGAAGATTGAAAAGAGAATAGAGAATATTGAGCAAAGAACTGAAAAGAGATGAGAAAGTAGAAAATATTCAACATATGATGATTAAATATGAAGACAGATTCAAAAAAGTCAAAGAAGAAGATATACAAAGAGATAAGAAAATTGGAGATATTGATACTCAATTGAGCAATGTCGAGAAGGGCAGGAGTGAACCATTAGGATGGGAAATTGATAGATCAGAATTTTATCTGAGATTTCAAAACATGGAACAAGGAAAAGGTGAAAACCTTGCTGAAATAATGACAGAAATACTGGCAGAAGCATTAGAGATAACCAAAGAGAAGATGATGGATGGGATGGATGAAGTGTTCCATGTCTATACAAGATATGCAATGAGAAACAGGTTACCAAGAGAAGTCCACATCAGATTTACCAATAAGATTATCAAAACACAGATACTGCAGGTGGCAAGAGAGAAAACATTAAAGTATAAAGACAAAGAAATTGTGGTGCTGAAACCAGGTACCAAGAAGAGTAAGAGGAATGAGAAGAGAATATCTATTTTTGACTAAAGAGTTACTTAAAAGAGGAATAAACTACAGATGGTTGATGCTAGAAGGCCTCTTGTTCACTGGCAGGAACAAAGACACAGAACTGACAGTCGAAAAAGCTGAGCTATTCTACATAGAATATTTTAGAGGAAAGGAGGAGGAAGCAAGCAGGGCATTGGGGGGTGGCGCTTGAAGATTAATTGAATCCCCTGGGCCCCCTTTGGAGGAGTTAAGGCAGAAGAGAGACAAGAGTTAGGAGCCTGGCATGAAGGCACAGTTTCCTGGAGGAACTGTCAGACAGGACCGGAGAGAAAGCTGCCGAAAGAATTCATTCCATCAAGCCTTTTACATGCTGCAGAGGAGGCATATTGGAGGTGTGAAGCTCCAATCATATTGGAAGGCCAACAGGATCAGATTTCAAGGGAGAGACAAAAGATGCAACCTAATACAGGTATTTGGCAATCTTCTTCTCCCCCACACTCAGAAAGAAATTTACCCCCTGCAGAAAGTATCCCTCCAGAATGGGGATTTTATTCTGGTCAAGGGTGGATCCAGTACCAGTGGATGCCAGTGCCAGCAATGCCCTGGAACCAGAGAGAATCAGCGATCACTTCCCAGCAAAGGGATCTGTGCAGACAGAAGGAAGCAGCAATGCAGGGGACAAGGCAATGATCAACCTCTTTATGGCAAGTCCCTGATCAGCCGCCACTCAGAGCAACCCTACACAGGTCCTTCTTCAAGAGAGTACCAAACCCAATACCAGACCAGATGCAGTTCAAGGCCAATTTTGATGGATGCCCTGAACAATTTTCTTATTTCCTCACACAAATCTGGTCTCACATAGACCAATTTGGAGACTAATATGCAATCAAACGCGATCTAGTTACTATAATAACAGATGGGATGAATAAGGGGGATGCTTCTGACTGGGTGACACAATTGCACTATGAACAAGCCCCAGAACTACAGGATATTAATGTATTTCTTCAATTGCTGAGCCTCAAATTTAAGAATTGAAACAGAGTGGCTGAAAATGAAGACAAATTAATGGAAATGAAACAGGGCAAACAACTCTTATCAGACTTTATATGGGACATTAAAAGGGTCACAAGCCACCTCATAGATTGGCCTGAAAAATTAATCTTGCTCTATTTTAAAAATACCATTGACCCAAAAGTAAAGAAGGCATGTGACATTAGGGGAATACCAGAGATCCTGCAAGCATGGTATGCAGTCACCCTCAATTTAGATTGCAACATAAACCAGCAAAAAACACCCCTACCTGAAGGCCCTCCTAGGAGAACTGTGGCCAGGCGACAGCAGACCAGACCTGCTGAAACTGCTCCCACCCAACCCACCAGAATGATAAAGTGTTATCATTTTTGCCAGGGTGGCCATAGAGCAGCCAACTGTCTGCCCCCCACCCCTGTTCCACAAGCTCCACATCCGAGGTCTGATACAGCCGCCAGGGCTGGAAGAGTCAAGGAACCCCCCGCCCCGACACTACCTGCTTTGCTAGACACACCATAGAGGGCCCTCTCCATGCAGAAGAGAGCAGCATCCTTCCAGACCAACACAGCCTCCCTGGACAACCCACTGATGAAGACAATCCTATGGTGAGTGCACCCATCACACCTTTTACTGTCAAAGTGAATTTAGTGGTGCCTGACATGGGGGAGGCAGGAGAATTAGAAGCGGTCATAGATACCAGATGCTCTAGATGCCTTATTGGGCTCCCCAACATTGAACAATTGGCATAAAAGCTAAACCACTAAAATGCCCAATCAGATTTGAACAAGTGGATGGAACATTAATTGGGGGGACCCCAGCCACCCAAATGACAGAGTTAATCAAACTGCAGATGGGTTCTCACCGTGAACTCATACGTTTTATAGTAGCTCCAAGAATGCCAGAATCTGTCATATTGGGACTTACTTGGCTAGATAAATGGACTCCTACCATCAAGTGGGAGGATGGATTCTGGAAAATCATCATTGGAGTGGGCCCACTGCCCCCCTTCCTCCCACTAAGAAACCACCATCCAACCTGAGTCCAAAAACTGAAGCAGCAACCACCTCCTCGGACCCTCTTCCAGGTACTCCACAAGTGCCCATATGTTTGCAATATAGGCATTCAGTGAAGAGGAATGTAATATTTTACCTCCCCATTGACCCATGGATTATGCCATAGAATTAGAACCCGGAGCAAAACTGCCAAAACCAAAGATGTATTCCATGACACCGGCTGAAATGACTGAATTGAGGAAATACATCGATAGCAATTTGGAAAGAGGTTTCATTGAACCTATCAAATCTAGATTGGTCACTCGAGTGCTGCTCAAGGAAAAGAAAGATGGTGGGTTGATATTATGTGTTGATTTTAGGGGCGTGAACACCATGTGCGTCAAAAACATGTATCCTCTCCCCCTTATAAAGGACTTATTAAAGGGAAGGCAAGGTCAAAAGGCAGGGTCTTCACCAAGCTAGATCTGAGAGAAGCTTACTACCGAGTCCGCATAAAAGAGGGAGATGACTGGAAAACAGCCTTTAACTGCCCTTTGGGTAGTTTCCAATTCATAGTCATGCCTTTTGGACTTCAGGGCCCCCCTGCAGTATCTATACAACTCATCAATGAAGTGTTACATCTGCACCTGGACCAGGGGGGTCCTCATATACCTGAATGACATCCTTATATACAGGGAAACCATCGGGGAACATGTCAAATTGGTCAGACAAGTCCTGAAAAAACTTCTAGCACCCAAATTATATGTAAAGCTATCAAAATGCAAATTCCACAAGGAGTCGCTGGATTACTTAGGCTACCAAATATCCAACCTGGGAATTGAGATGGACTCTGGAAAAGTGAAAGTCCTGCTGGAATGGCAACCCACCAAAACCCAAAAGCAACTGCAAACCTTTTTGAGTTTTGTCAATTTCTATAGACAATTCATTCCTTCTTTTGCCAAGGTTGCCCTCCCTTTGACAGAGTTATTAAAAACAGTCCTTCACCCACCAAACCAAAGCTCAGTCAACCCCTTGCTTGGACCATGGACTGTCAGAAAGCTTTTGAAACCTTAAAATGCCTCTTTGCAGCTGAACCCATTCTCCAGCACCCAGACCCAGCCAGACCTTTTATAGTTCAAGCTGATGCTAGTGATGTGGTGGTAGCTGCTGTTCTGCTACAAAAAGACTCTCAGAACTGACTGATACCTTGTGCTTATATGTCCAAAAAGCTGACGGACACAGAGCGAAGATTGGCAGTCTGGGAGAAAGAAGCATTTGCAGTACAATGGGCTTTGTTGACTTGGAGGCATTTCCTAGAAGGGGTGAAGGAGCGATTTGAGGTGTGGACTGATCACAAGAACTTTGAGGCTCTAAACACCCCCTTGGAAAGTATCACCAAAACAAATCCACTGGGCTCAATACTTCAAGCAGTTCAACTTCAATATGAAATATATCCCTGGAGGGAAAAATATCTTGGTGGATGCCCTATCCTGGAAACCCCAGTTTGACAGTCACTGAGAGAAACAGTACAGGCTTTGATATCAGAAGCTCAATCAGCAGGCCAAGTAACCACTCGAGGCCGAGCCAAGCCAAACGCCTGGAAGACAAACTGACCATAGAGTTGAAAGCAGCCCTATGGACTGATCCCTGGTTTGTGGACCATCACACTGAATTAACAATGAATGAGGGACTGGCTTGGAAAGGGACTAAACTTTATGTATCCGCAAACCTAAGACTAGTGGTACTAAAACGTAGCTACAACTCACAGCTGGAGGGCTACTTTGGGTTTTTAAAAACCCTACATTTAGTCAGGAGACAGTTCTGGTGGCCAAAAATGAAACCTGACATCGAGGATTATGTAAAAAGTTGAACAATACATTAGATGCTATGTAAATTATCAACAGCGAGGAGGAGGAGGAGAGGCAGGCGCGAGGCAGGCGAGGAGGCCAAGCAGCAAGAGAAAAGGCAGGCGCCGTCAGAGCGCCACGTCCTGCTGTTGCCGCCACCGGCACCGCCGCCGCTTCTGCCCCTGCTGCTGCCCCTGTCGCCGCCGCTTCTGCCCCCACTGCCGCTTCTGCCCCTGCCGCCGCTTCTTCCCCTGCCGCTGCCGCCGCTTCTGCCCCGCCGCCGCTTCCTCCCCACCACCACTGCTGCTTCTGCCCCTGCCGCCGCCACGCCACCGCTTCTTCCCCGCCACCGCTGCTGCTTCTGCCCCGCCACCGCTGCCCCCGCAGCGGGAAGAAGCGGTGGCGGCGGTGGGGGCAGAAGCGGCGGCAGGGGCAGAAGCGGTGGCGGGGAAAAGCGGTGGCAAGAGCAGAAGCGGCAACGGGGCAGAAGCAGCAGCGGTGGCGGGGAAGAAGCAGCGGCGGGGGCAGAAGTGGCAGGGGCAGAAGCAGCAGCGGTGGCAGGGACAGAAGCGGCGGCGGCGACGGGGAAGAAGCGACAGGGGCAGAAGTGGTGGCGGGGCAGAAGCGGTGGCGGGGCAGCGGGGGTGGTGGGGGCAGAAGCAGCAGTGGTGGCGGGGAAGGCTTCTGCCCCGCCACTGCTGCTGCTGCTTCTGCCTTCCAGTCCTGCCTCATCCAGTCGGGCCATTTGCAGGAGGAGAGGTAGGCATGAGGCAGGCGAGCTTTCTCCCCCCCACTCCCCCCCCCGCAAAATTTGGCTGGAAAATAAACTGTGATAAAAAAAACTGTGATAAAAAAACGTGATAAAAATAAATATTTTTTAATAAATAATTAATAATAAATAATAAAAACATCTCACTAATTTCATTTCCAAATAAATTTAATATGTTAACTATGTTTTCTATAGTTTTTTGGGATGATCAGGTATCGTTACTGTTATTTTATTTTATGTGTGGCCTGGTCTAAAACATCTCAAAATGTGTTTTACATTTTCTCTATGAATTCCTATTCATTTAAATAAAAAGTCCATGGGAAGAGTGTCGAATTCCTACAGCTACTGAATCTTTTTCATGATTTAAGTAACCTAGTTTGTTGTTACAACATATAAATACATATTTCCCAAAGCTGGAAGCTCACAGTTATGTTTCAAGATAAATGATGAATTACCATGTTTAGTTTGGATCTAAGACTAGGTGAATTGCAAAACTGTATAACTAAATCATAATATGGTGAATATTATTTTATTCTTTCCCTTATTTCAATTTATTGCTGAATAACATGTCAGTTTGTCCCTGAGATGTCCTCATTTCCCTCCCTGCACACACTCATTACACAAGATAATTCACCGTTTCTAGGGTAATTGCAGAAGCTCAACATTTTTTCTAGACTTCAAGGCACTACTAGAAATACATATGCCCTTCACCTGCTTCTTGTGGTTCTTGAAAAAAGAACTCATTATTAAACACTGACTTACTTTTCAGAGCTGCCAGTTTCACAATATTTAGTCTCACTGACCTATTAATATTCCATGTATGTATTATTAATTCACTTCTGTTTTTACATGGTCATCTTTCATGAGGCCTGAGGCAAGACTGGTGGGGAAGGGGCCTCCACAAAAATGACTTCCACACTTTAAGACAATCACAAGCAGGAAGGAGAAAGGAGGTTGAATAGTGCAATATACTCTGAAAGGTTCTCCTATTTCCTCTAGCAATTCTCATTCAACTGAATAAAAGAGTCCAATGGAAGAGGGAGAAATTCTTACACCTACTATATCTTCCTGATGATCCAAGTAACTAAGCCTGTTGCTATAGTACATAAATACATACAGTAGCTTTCTGTTACTTTCTGAACATCTTTCCATTTTTTGCACTTGTTCTTTTTTCCTCTCAGTAGGTCTGAGATTCTTTGCGCAACCATGCTGATTTTATCTTGCTTTTCTTGTTTTTCTTTTTTAGAAGTATTGACCTGGACTAGGCTTTTATCATCATAAAAGTTTCCCAAGCTTCTTGGGTTGATTTGCATTTTAAAATTTGCATCCATGGGATCCTTCTCAAGTTCTCTCTGAGTTTGTTTGAGATCTCCTTCTGTGCTCTTCTTACAACCACTGTCCTTTTGCAAAAGAATACTTCTGAATTTGTCCAACTCAATCTGCCTGCTTTGCCTGATTTAGGGTAAAACTTGCTCTTTTTTTTATAAAAAATTCAATATTTATATAAATATTTATAATATTTACATACAAGCCATGCCCAGACAGTCACATGACCATCAAGCCACACCCACAAATTAGGCCACACCCACAGAACCAGTTCATGGTCCCTGGGATCTAAAATTATGAGTTTGGTGGTCCCTGAGCTCCAAAAGGTTGACGACCCCTGTCCTAGATCATGGTCTGCATTACCTACATCAGGGGTGTCAAACTTGTGATGACACTTTGTCAACACGTGATGTATCACAACTTTTTCCCCTTTGCTAAACTGGGGGTGGAGGTGGCCAGCGTGGCACACATCCAGCTTGTGGGCCATGAGTTTGACACCCCTGACCTATATGAAAGGCTCCTGGCACCTCTTTTTTTAGTAGCAAAACCTCCTACACGAAGGGCTCCTGATATTTATGCTTCTTTTTCTAGTAGCAAAACCTCCCACATAATTACTGCATATGAAAACCAAGAGATGCTTTTTCTGTTTATATCTGTTTTCTGTTTATATTATATTTCTGTTTATATCTGTTTTTCTGTTTATATTTTATCCAAAAAGTCAATTTGTACCCTCTGGAAAGGGTACTTCCCACCGGGCAGTTGGGATGGACACAACCTTAGTCATCTTCCCTTGTAGAGGGATAAACAAATTGCACAGTTGCCAACTGTCTCCTGTGCCTCTGTATGAATTCCTTCACCTGCCTAATATTACTTGAACTCTGAGTTAGTGTTTCAGCCCCTTCACAGAATAGAGAATAGAAGAGAATAGTTTATTGGCCAAGTGTCATTGGACACAGAGGGAATTTGTCTTGGTGTGAATACTCTCGGTATACATAAAAGAAAAGATACATTTGTCAGGAGTTGAGAATCATAAGGTACGACACTTAATGATAGTCATAGGGTACAATAAGCAATCAATCATACTAGAAAACAGTCAATATAAATCATAAGGATACAAGTGACAAAGTTACAGTCATACAGTTACAAGTGGGAGGGGATGGGTGATAAGGAGTGATGTCACAAGATTAACAGTAATAGTAGTGCAGACATTGTAATAGTTGAACAGGGTTGAAGGAATTATTTGTTTAGCAGAGTGATGGCTTTCGGGAAAAAAATGTTCTTGTGTCTAGTTGTTCTGGTGTGCAATGCTATATAGCGTCGTTTTGAGGGAAGGAGCTGAAACAGTTTATGTCTGGGATGTGAGGGGTCTGTAAATATTTTCACAGCCCTCTTTTTGACTCGTGCAGTATACAGGTCCTCGACTGAAGGCAGGTTGGTAGCAATTGTTTTTTCTGCAATCCTAATTATCCTCTGAAGTCTGTGTCTGTCCTGTTGGGTTGTAGAACCAAACCAGACAGTTATAGAGATGCAGATGGTAGACTCAATAATTCCTCTGTAGAACTGGAACAGCAGCTCCTTGGGCAGTTTGAGCTTTCTGAGTTGGCGCAGAAAGAACATTCTTCGTTGTGCTTTTTTGATGATGTTTTTGTTGTTAGGTGTCCATTTTAGGTCATGTGATGTATTAGAACCTAGATTTTTGAAGGTCTCTACTGTTGATACGTTGCTATCTAGTATTGTAAGAGGTGGTAATATGGGAGGATTTCTTCTAAAGTCTATCACTATTTCTACGGTTTTGAGTGTGTTCAGTTCCAGATTGTTCCAGTTAAACCACGAGGCAAGTTGTATAACCTCCTCTCTATATGTGGATTCGTCGTTGTCTCGAATGAGACCAATCGCTGTTGTGTCACCAGCAAACAAGTGGATCGTTTGAGATGCAATCATAGGTATATAGGGAGAAGTGGCAAAAGCATACAGCCTTGGGGGACCCCTGTGCTGATTGTACAGGTATTGGATGTGATTCTGCCTAGCTTCACCTGCTGCTTCCTGTCTGTTAGGAAGCTTATGATCCACTTGCAAGTATGTTCAGGTACCACTAGTTGGTTTAATTTACTTAGAAGAATTTCTGGAATGATGGTATTGAATGCTGAACTGAAGTCTAGTAGGTATTTGGAGATTCAAGGTGTTGTAGGATGTAATGCAGAGCCATGTTAACAGCATCATCTGTCAATCTATTTGCTCAGTATGCAAAGTGCATGGGATCTAACAGTGGATCCGTGATGGTTTTCAGGTGGGACAGCACAAGCCTTTCAAAGATTTTCATAATTACAGATGTTAGAGCAACTGGTCTGTAGTCATTCAGTTCCACGAGGGCTTCTTTGGCACTGGGATGATAGTAGAGAGTTTGAAGCAGGAAGGAACATAGCACATCTCTAGTGATCTATTGAATATTCGGGTGAAGATGGGGGCCAATTGGTCAGCACAGACTTTTAAGCAAGAAGGAGTTTTCTTGTCTGGCCCTGGTGCTTTTCCTGGCTTTTGACAGTGTAATAGACCTTGCACTTCTTTTTCTGTGATCACCAGAGGTTGTGAACCCAATGGGTTGGGGTCAGGGGTGGGATTGGGACCAGTTGTAGGAGGCTTGGCTGTTGTTGGTGTGTTTGAGATGTGGGTTGTGGAGATAGTGGTTGTAGTTCCTTTCAAACCTGCAGTAAAACACATTGGTCTCATCTGCTAGTGGTTGATTTCCTTCTGCCTGGGAAGGAGATTTGCTGAAGCCAATGATGTTTTTAAGGGTTTTCCACATGTTTGCTGGTTCATTTGTTGAAAACTGATTCCTTAACTTTTCAGAGTAGCTTCTTTTTGCCGCTCTGATCTCTCTTGTTAATATGTTTCTGGCCTGGTTGTATAGCAGTCTGTCACCTTTTCTGTAGGCTTCCTCTTTGGAATGATGTAGCTGCTTAAGTTTAGCTGTGAACCAAGGTTTATTGTTACTATATATTTGCAGGTTCCTTGTTGGTACACATAAGTCTTTGCAGAAGCTGACATATGATGTTACAGTATCTGTGGGACTTGGTTGTGATGCATTCTGAGAAGTTAGAAAATGTATTGTCTGCAATAGCCCATTTTTAATATAAAGACCTCAGATGTACAGGAAGAATAGCTTCATGGCTATGGGATATTATGTGGCCTATAAATGTAGCAGTTTGATCAAACTGTGAAGAGTTCTGATTCACTCCACAGTCTTCATTAAGGCTACAGTGACTCCTTATAAACTTCTTTCTCAGAGTAATCACCACATCATCAGCATATTTAAAAACAGAAGTTTGCTCTGGCAAACTTGCTCTGTAAAAACTAACAGTTTATAAATGTCATTAAAAATGTTTAAAGTGTGTGTGTGTGTCCAAATATTTTTTCTTCATATATACAGCAAGTTTGGAGGAGTCAAGGGTACCTGTGTGTAGACTAAGATCCTGTCCAACATCCAAGTACTAATCAAAGTCAACTCTAATTAGCCTTCCAGTCAGACAGCTTTAACGTCATCTGTTGCCTCCATGACATTAGTGCAGTTACCAAGCCAGATTTCCAAGAAACAATTGTCAATACTAACAATATGTCTCAGCAGTAAGAATCATGAGGCTCAGTACAAAAGCAAAGTGTGCTAACATTGTGGCATGTTATACCATAACTTCACTTTCCATGGGGCAATTAACTGAGATAAATGGACCTAAAAATTCCTTCTCCCAAACCTAACTATTAGTCCCAAAGAACAAAATTCCATAAGTATGAATAATTAATAAAAGCCCTGGTCACTTCAAATGCCTTTCTAACCATTGCCAAACAATATCAACTTCTTCACAAAGCTTCTTTTCAAACCGTGCTCCTCAATGATTTCAAAACCAAAATGTAAGTGACAGTCTCCACTTATTTTATTATTCTTTATGTTACTTAACTTAATTACCAAATACCAAGTCAGTTTGTATCTGTGGTTTCCTCGTTACTGTTGCTGCCTCATTACATAAGGCAATTTACCTTGGGTAATAGCAGGAGTTCAATATTATTTAGAGGTTTCAAGGCACTTTTAGAGATGCAATTGACTTCCAATGTGTCCTCATTAACTGCTTTCAGGGGTTCTTGAGCAAGCAACCATGTTGGTAAATACAGTTTTCTGGTCTTTCCAGAGCTGCCAAATATACTCATTTCAGTCTCACTTAGTCTGCTACTATTTAATGTACATGTGATTAATTGATTTCTGATTTTGCATAGTCATCTCTTATGAGGTTCTGTAGCAAGGCTACTCAAGGAGGAGTCGTTTGTAGTCTACAGAAATAGGCTCCAACCCTCAAGGCAAAGCTTAGGAGGTATGGCTAAATAACCACCTTTTCCACTCATTGCTGGGAATGTATCCTTAATCCATTTCCTATCCATTGCCCACCATCAACCAGGCTCCATACTTGACTCCATTTAGGACCCTGTCACTATGCCTTTTCCCTGCAGCAATTCTTGGTATCTTGATTTTTAATATTTTCTATATTATTTTTCTATATGTAATACAGAAAATATTAAGTCTTTGAGTAGGTTTATTTCTAATCTTCCTCTCATCCCTCATTCTTAGGATCCTTTCTCAGAGCAACTGTATGGCAGATAGGGAGAAGCAAAAAAATTGGATTAGTCTAATACGCACTCAGATATTTTTTTGTACTATAGCAGTTCTTTTGCAGTTCAATTAAAAAGTCAGTGGCAAGAATACATGAATATATTTTATTTATTTTATTTTCACTTATTTATTAAGTTTGTGTGCTGCACTTCTTGCTGCAATCTTCCTTTAGCTAGCAGCCCAAAACCGTAGGTATCGCGGGCAAAAGTTGAAAAGCAATGTGAAATTAATATGCAATGGGGTCCCCCAAGGCTCTGTTTTAGGCTCAGTCCTCTTCAACATATTCATCAATTATATGGATGAGGGGATAGATGGGGAACTCATCAAATTTGCAGACACCAACTAGCAGGAATAGCCAACTCACCAGAAGATAAACTTAAGATACAGAAGGATCTTGACAGACTTGAACATTGGGCATTATCTAACACAATGAAATTCAATGGTGAAAAAGATAATGTTCTACATTTAGGCAAGAAGAACAAAATGCACAGGTACAGTATATGTGGTGCCTTACTCAATAGTAGTAACTGTGAGAGGGATCTTGGAATCCTAGTGGACAACCATTTAAATATGAGCCAGCAGTGAGCTGCGGATGCCAAAAAAAGCCAACACTGTTCTCGGCTGCATAAACAGAGTGATAGAATCAAGATCATGTGAAGATCACTTTAAAATGTCTTGGTAAGGCCACATTTGGAATACTGCATTCAGTTTTGGTTGCCACAATGTAAAAAAGATGTTAAGACTCTAGAAAGAGTGCAGAGAACAACAACAAAGATAATTGGGGACTGGAGGCTAAAACATATGAAGAACGGTTTCAGGAACTAGTCTAATGAAAAGAAGGACTAGGGGAGACATGATAGCAGTGTTCCAATATCTCAGGGGGCTGCCACAAAGAAGAGGTAGTCAAGCTATTCTCCAAAGCACCTGAGAGCAGGACAAGAAGCAATGGGTGGAAACTAATCAAGGAGAAATGCAACTTAGAACTAAGGAGAAATGTCCTGACAGAACAATTAATCAGTGGAATAACTTGCCTCCAGAAGTTGTGAATGCTCCAATATGGGAAGTTTTTAAAGAAGAGATTGAATAACCATTTATCTGAAGTGTTGTAGGGTTTCCTGCCTAAGCAGGGGGTTGAACTAGAAGGTCCCTTCCAACTATTCTATTCTATTCTATTCTATTCTATTCTATTCTATTCTATTCTATTCTATTCTATTCTATTCTATTCTACTCTACCCTACCCTACCCTACCCTACCCTACCCTACCCTACCCTACCCTACCCTAGGATGACTATATATCTAAATCTGAATATTTTGTTTTGTGAAAACAGATTTTAAATTACTATGTTACCCAGGTTAAGGGGAAATGGCTTGTCTTTCACTTTGAAAGCACCTCTAAATCTCAACTGGATGTGACACTTCAGAACCAACAGAACTTATTGAATAACATAATTGGAAGGGTCCTTATAGTCCAATCCCCTACTCAAGCAGGAATCATTCCAAACAAATTCCACTGGTTAATACTTCTCACCCTCAGGAAATTACTAAGTTTATAAGGCAGGGGTGTAAAACTCTGTCATTGAGGGCTACATCAGGATTGTGTTTGACCTCGAGGGGGCAGGGGGAGCTTGGCCATGGTGGGCATAACCAGCTTTAGGTCACTGTGGGGCCTGAACACTGCCAGCAAAAAATGGAGGTGTGGGACAGGAGGGCACCATGGTCGAAAATGGTGCCTGGGGCTCTGTTTTCACTGGCAGAGGCACTGTGGGCCATTCCTTTGCTGTATCCATGGAGGCCCATGGACCAGATCTAAGCACTCTGCAGGCTGGAACTGGCCCCTGGGCCTTGAGTTTGACACCCCTGTTATAAGAGGATGCAAATATTTAATTTGTGACAGAAATAATCTTCTAAGGGGTTAAAATCTCAGCTATGAATGAGACTTCATTTAAAACAATTATTAAAATAAAAAGAGAAATTACCAGTGTAAGCCTAGGACCACTATTTTACACATATCCATTCTTTATTTCCCTTCTTCTGCACTATTTTTTACAACTTACGCAGAATACATGTAACACAGAAATTACAGAATTAGTACTTCATCTAATTTTCCCTTTTCTACTTTTATCCTCTTCCCTCATGTCTTTTCTCAGATTTCTTGATTCTGTCACAGCATGGAGTTCAAGGAAGGTGGGATAGTCTAATTCACCTCAAAGTGTTTTCCCTCTAGCAGTTCTCACTTCAATAAAGGAATCCATGGGAGGAATGTGGATACGGTTGGAATTCAAATTTCTTAACAACTAGTTATGTGGGCGTTGCTTAATTTGTGGGTGTGGCTTGCTGGTCATATGACTGGGTGGGTGTGGCTTGGTCATGTGACTAGCTGGGCATGACCAACTCAATGTCACTTGCATCAAGGGGTGCCTCACATGCCCCCTCCCCAGCCATTCCTTGTCACACCCAGCCTCAATTTATCTATAGTTCTGTAAAAATGTTCACCTTTTTTTGACTTTATTATTTACATGCTATAGATGTACTTTCTTGGACTATTGAAAGGAGGAAATGGCTCATATGCTTTGCTCAAGAGTGTGATAGGCAACAGGCTTTTAAGGGGCTGCCAGAAAGAGGGCGAGGCAATGTATTTTCCAAAGCACTAGAAGGCAAACAAGACATAATGGATGGAAACTGAACAAAGGGAGAGGCAAACTAAGACTAAGGAGAAATTTCCTGACAGTGAGAACAATTAACCGATGGAACTTCTTGCCACCAGAAGTTCTGGGTACTCCAACACTGGAGTTTTTTAAGAAAAGACTGGACAGCTGTTTATCTAGAATGGTATAGGGTTCCCCCCAAGTTCCCATCTAAGTGTTATTCTATTATTCTGAAACCTTTCCCAGGACTTCTACTCAGAGTTTGACATCCTCAGTTTTCCTGCCTGAGCAGGGATTGGACTAGAAGACCTGCGAAGTCCCCTTTAACTCTATTAAACACACATGTATTTATGCTCTGGACTATAGATATGTAAACCCTGAAAAATACCTGGGCAAAAGAAAGGCAGTAAAATCACTCTAGGTGTAGGGACAGTGCAAAATATATATGATAAATAATGGTACAATTAAAAATAATAGCCGAGTTTTCTCTCTTCCCCCCTTCCTTTCTATTTCTCTTTCTTTCTTTCTTTCTTTCTTTCTTTCTTTCTTTCTTTCTTTCTTTCTTTCTTTCTTTCTTTCTTTCTTTCTTTCTCTTTCTCCCTTTCTTTCTCTCCCTTCCTCTTTCTTTCTTGCACGTTCTTTCCATCTCTCAGCTGCTCTATGGCCAGCCACATAGATGAAGCAATAATCACAGAATCCAAAGAAATATCAGTGTTTTATTCCATCGCAGATGGTAGCAAGAAGCAGTGAGCATATGTAAATAAAGTTAGCACTGAGCATTTACCGATCCCAGCATTCTATTTACTCCACCCAGTAATCACCTTCCCATATCCAGCAGCACCTCCCTGCAGCTAGCCAGCATCCCGTTCCTAATTGGTGACAGCTAACTTTGCTGTCCCACACCACAATTCACCATCACCAAGCTGTGCTACATTAAGTGAACCCCCTAATACCTCCACCAAGTTAACATGCTTCCAGAGTCCATATCGGATCAGTGATCTCTGGCCAGCTCGGTTCCTTCGTGCTGCTTCAGTCAACATGGCTAGCTGACACTCTGCTGACAAGTATTGTTAGTGCCCACCGCTGTTGTGGGGGGAATGTGGATACAAAGCTCCATTGCTGAGCTGATGTCTTAGCTGGCTTGGAGAGTTCACGGCAGGCTTTACTCACGGCTAGCTTTCCCCAGTTGGTACATCTGATGGTATCGAGCTGCGTCTCAAGCCTAGCATGACTCTTTCCCTCCTTCTCTCCCTTCCTCGTTCTTTCTTGCTTTTTTTATCTTTCTTGCTTCCTTTTCCTTCCTTTCTTCCTTTCTTCCCCTCTCTCTCTCTCTCTCTCTCTCCCCCTCCCTCCCTCCCTCCTCCCCTCCCTCTCATGCACACACACACAAACCAGGTCTGGGATGAACTGAATGATCTGGTGAGCTCCAGTCAGCAGCGAGTGACAGGAAAAGGAAGAAAGGGAGGGTAGTGGGTGGCATGCAGCTGCAGTACTCCCAAAAGGAAAGCACCTCCTTGCTATGGCAGTAGTGGGGCCTTGAGCACTCCTTCCCCTGACCCAGTCCTCCCAAAGGCAAAGCATCACTGAGTGCGGCAACAGTGGTGCCTTGAGCACACACACCCAGGTGGAAGCCCTCCTAAAACACGTCCATGGGTGGCAGAGGTGGCCAAAGTACCTCCACATGCAGCAGCGGTGGCCGTGCTTATGGGACATTGCACATGGAGGTACTTTGGGAGGGCCGGGGGTGGGGCTCAAGGCCTCGCTGTCATTGCCACATGATAGGGAGAGCTGGGAAAGTGCTGCCTGGTGGATTAGCCAGCCAACAGAGCTCGGGGATGGGGGAGCAGGTAGATAGGCTGGGCAAGGCCCGGGGAACCCCAGAGAGGGCCACAAGAGGCCTGCAGAGCCCCAGAGATTACTGCGAGATGTTTGAAATCTCTTTCTGTACTCTTCTTACTGCCAATTACCTTTTGCAAATTACAAGCCAGAATACTCTAAAAACCTAGTATGTAACACAGAAATTACTGAATTAGTACTTCATGTAGGTTTCCCATTTCCACTTTTATCCTCATCCCTCATGTCCTTTCTCAAATCAGTTCTATCGCAGCATGGAGTTCAAAGTAGGTGGGATAGTGCAATATACCTCAAATTGTTTCCCATCTCCTCTAGCAGTTCTCATTCACTTCAATAAAGAAGTCCATGAAAAGAGTGTGGAATTCCTACAGCTATTGGCTCTTTTTGATGATTTAAGCAACCTACATTGTTGCTACAACAGATAAATCCGTATTTCCCTCAGCTGGAAGCCCACAATTATGTTTCGAGATAAAGGATGAATTACCATTTTTAGTTTGGATCTACAAGAATGTGCACTGCATAATTGTATAACCAAGTCATAATATGGTGAATATTATTTTATTCTTTTCCTTATTTCACTTTATTGCTAAATAAGATGTCTGTTTGTCAGAGATGTCCTCATTTCCCTCCCTGCATATACTTATTACACAAAACAATTCACCGTTTCTGGGATAATACCAGGAGCTCAACCTTTTTTCCAGGCTTCAATGCACTACTAGAAATACTTATGGCCTTCACCTGCTTCTTGTGGTTCTTGAGCAAAGAACTGTATTATTAAACAATGGCTTTCTTTTCAGAGCTGCAAGTTTTGCCACTTTAGTCTTACTGGCCTACTCATATTCACTATATGTGTTGCGGATTCACGTCTGTTTTTACATGTTCATCTTTCATGAGGGCCTGAGGCAACACTGGTAGGGGAGGGGGTCCACTCAACGCAGAATCCTTTCTAAGATCAATTCTATCACAAGCAGGGAAGAGAAAGGAGATTCTCCTATCTCCTCTAGCAACTTTCATTCAGCTGAATAAAAGAGTCAGATGGACGGGTCAGAATGTCCAATCCGTGTATCTGCCATTCTTCAATGGAAGAAGGGGGTGGTGGTACAAGTAATCATTTTTGATGGAACCTGAATATCTTAAATCTTACACTGAATCTGTATAACTTACACATGATATACAACTGGAGGATTAGAGCCAGATGTCTAGAAACTTGTCACCTCTTGGAGAGATAGCAAGAGGAGAAGGGACCATAAAAATTCCAGCTCTGGAGGATACTCCCTGGGAAACTCTGCTAAGATATGTTCCCCAAAAATGGGAGGAGGGAATTAACGTGTTGGTTCTTTCTTTGACTAAATCCACCTCGGACTAAGGGGGGGGGGTGTTTCCTAACTCCCTTTATCTATTACTGTATGCCTGGAAGCATCTTAGATTTTGCTTTGACAAGTGCTGGGATCACTTCCTTTCAATAAAGAATTCCCTTTGAAGTACCTAGCTTTCAGAAGTTCATTCTTTTTGGTTGAAGGAGACAAGTCCAGTGCTTTGGAAAATTCCCGCTTTCCCTGGGGCGGGGATCTTCTCCAAACTCTGCCACTGTGGTACTGGTTACAGGTCATGTCTATCTCTGCCTCCTCTGCCATCAGGTACCATTCATGCAGGAGGTTTCGGGTGCCACAGGTCAGGCAGGCAGTTTACAGGTCGTTGTTGAGTCCATCTTTGAACCAACACACTAGGATATCTTTTGGCCAGTCGACTCGGCCAGCCAGGTCACAAAATTCCTCAGTGTACTCAGCTACCAGACGACAGCCTTGCTTTATGACTCTATACCGAAGCGTTTCAACTTAAGAAGTTGTTAAAACCAAGAGGTAACCCAGCTGGTTGAAGAGAAATCTTTCTCGAGCCCCAGGCAGATTTCTATTCTGTCTGATTGGAGGGAGGAGACTATATAGATTCCAGTTGGAGGAAGCCAGAAAGACGCATCAACTGACAGAGGTATGTTGCAGCCTCCAGGCAAATTCCCTCATTTTCCAGAGGGAATTTTGCCCCCCGCAGAGAGTATCCCTCCAGGTTGGGGATGTTATCCAGGCCAAAGATGGATTCAATGCCAATGGCAGCCAGCACTAACCCAGCCCTGGTCTGAAGGGGGGTTGCCCAGACAACAGACAGCAGCCACTTCCCCTCCACCCAACCAAGAAACCAGGCCACACCCATCTTCCTCCTGGTCACCACAAATGCAGCCCCAACTGGCAGTGAGGCCACAGAGACCCCTATTCCAGAGAGGCACCACCCAGCCAGGATACAGGGGGCCTACCCAGCCTAAGTACACTACCAGGCCAGTTCCTTTCATTCCAGTACAACATGCAGGGGCCTGGCCTGTGCCACCTCCTCAACCCTGACCCAGGCCAGACCAAATACCTTTTAAGGCTGTATTCAATGGCCGCCATGAACATTTCAATTACTTCCTCACTCAAATCCAATCCCATATGGAACAATTTGGAGATCAATACACCACACAGTGCGATTTGGTTATGACCTTAACAAATGGGATGAATGAAGGGGATACGTCAGACTGGGTGGCCCAACTACACAACGAACAAGTCCCCGAATTATGCAATGTAAGTGGATTTATTCAATTATTAAGACTTAGATTTGAAAATCCAGATAGGGTAGCAGAGAATGAAGAGAAGTTAATGGAAATGAGGCAAGGCAAGCAACCCTTATCAGATTTTATTTGGGTCTTTAGAAGGGTTGCAAGGCACCTCATGGATTGGCCTGAAAGAATGACTTTACACTATTTTAAAAACACCAGAAGTAAAGAAGGCCTGTAAAATTAGGGGAATCCCAGAGACCTTACAATCATGGTATGTCGCATCCCTCAGCTTAGATCCCAGCATCAACCCACACAGGAAAACCCTTCCAGCAGCCCTGCCTAAGAGAATTGTGGCTAGGAGACTGCCGACCAGATGAGCTGAACCTGCTCATACCCAATCTGCCAGGGTGCTGAAATGTTACCGATGTGGCTAAGCTGGCCATAGAGCAGCAGACTGTCTGGCCCCTGCTCCTGTACCACAAGTTCTGCAGTCGAAGTCTAATCCAGCTGTTAGAGATCGGAAGAATCAAGAAAGTCCTCCGGCCAGGGGCAGGTTCACCAAACACAGCTGGGAAAGCCCCCTCTGCGCAAATGGGAGCAACAGACCACCAGACCGCTACCACGTCCCCGAGAACCCGACCTGCGAAGACGACCCAATGATGGGTGATCCCATCATACCTTTTACAGTCAAGGTCAAGTTAGTGGTACCAAACATAGGGGAGGATGGAAAGTTAGAAGCTGTCATTGATACAGGTGTTTTAGATGTCTTATCAGACTCCCCATCATTGAACAATTGGGCATAAAGATTAACCCACTAAAATGCCCAATCAGATTTGAGCAAGTGGATGGAACCTTAATTGTGGGGGGCAACCACTCAGATGACTGAATTGATCAAGATGGAATTAGGGCCCCATCGCAAACTCATACGCTTCATAGTGGCCCCCAAGGTGTCAGAATCGATCATACCAGGACTTGCTTGGCTAGACAAATGGGCCCTGATGATCAAATGGGAGGATAGATTCAGAAAATTCCTTATTGGACTGTGCCCATTGCCCCCTCTTCTGCCCACTACAAAGCCACCGGTCAGCTTGAGCCCAGAGCCTGAGACAGTATCCATGGCATCCCACCTTCTCCCAGATAACCCCAGGTACCTGACCAATACAAAGACTTGGCTGAAGCATTAAGCCTAGCACACTGGCCCCCACCACCAGTATTTATAGAGAGACAGCAGCTCCAATCACACACTGCTTGCACTGGCATGAAGCCAAAAGCACCAGCCTGAGGATGGCGAGTGGGACTTCGCTGAAATGTCACCAAGATACTCTTAATCTTACATGGGAAAAGACCCGAACACACTTAGATCTACATACCTGTACCTGTGAAAATCTACAAAAACAAATATCACACCTCTACGGGGAGGAAACCTTCCAGCTAACCAGGACCTATGAGAAACTCGAAGTCCGAAGAGCCACCTTCTTGTGTGATCTCACATTCCTACGCAATTGCTGAGACAAAAATATGATCCCCACATGCTTCCAACTCAAATTCTATTTCAAAACTTCAGCCACTGAAAGGATCCTGAAAAGAACAGAATTAGCCCTAATCAGAAACGAACTCCACAAGAAAAGATTCCTACTAGACCAAACCAACACTCACAGTCCAACTCAAACTCAGCAACAAAATCCTCCCAGCACTCTGGGACAAATCCAAACAACTAGCCTTCTGGACAGCTGAAACAGAAACCTCCCACAAGACAGACACACACACCAGGGAACTCCACAGACTAGAGAAACGTCAGAAACCCAACCCTTCCCCACAACAACACATGAAACAAACAGTACACAACCTATCAGAGAGAACCCTCACCAAAGCAGAAACCAATGTCCTTTCCAAAGGATTCAACTTTGCAGTCGTCCCCAAATGCATTCCCACTGAAAACATTATATGTGGAGTTGAAGCTAGCCTAACCAAAATCAACCCAGATGCAGCCAACAAAATCAGACTTGAAGTCACCAATGTCCTCTGCTCCAGCAACCCACCCAGAAGCAACTTACACAGAGAAGAACAAAAAGCACTCACCAACCTGAGGAAAGACAGCAACATATTCATTCTCCCAGTAGACAAAGTCAACACCACCTACATATACATATACATATACATATACATATACATATACATATACATATACATATACATATAGATATACATATACTTACACACACACACACACACACACACACACACACACACACATATATATATATGGATCTTTGGTTGTTCAGGTTTTCTCCCGCGTAAGATTCGAAGTATCTAGGCAACGTTTCGATGAAGTCTCATTCATCATCTTCAGGCTTCTGTCTTCGGCTCTTGCTTCTCAGAGTGATGTGAGATTGCAGCTGCTTCTTCCTTTTAACTGCTAGTGGGGGTGGGACTTGATTGGGTGGGGGCTTGTCTGTGTTCTGATTGGGTGGGTGTGTGTTCTCATTGGTAGGGGGTTTGGCTGTGTTCTGATTGGTTGGGGGGGTTGGCTGTGTTCTGATTGGTTGGAGGCGTGTTCTGTTCAGGTGGGGGCTTGGTTGTGCTCAGGTTAGTCTTAGTTGCTGTGGGATTTGAGTTGGTGAGCTGTGATCTTGCTGTTTGGCTTCGAGTTCGTGGTCGTGCTGCATCTTCATAGTGGGTGTCGGTTTGCTTCATGTATGGCTCGGAGGGGTTTGAAGTGGGTAGTGATGCAGCTGCAGTGCAGCTTCTGGTCCATGGTTGTGTCTCATCTTCTGAGTGGGTGTGAGTCTGTTTTCTACATGGAAGTGTGGTGGTGGCATCTTGTGTGGCTCTCATGGATGTGGGTCTGGTGTCATTCTTCATGTTAGGTACTCGTCTGTTCATGAGGGCGGGTTTCCAAATGGCTGGAAGGTGGGAGGTGTCATCTCGTTTGTTCATGCTGTGTGGGCGTTTTTCTATCTCTATGGCTTCTCTGATTATTCTGCTGTTGAGGTGTTCGGTTTTGGCGATAGTTCTGGTATTTTTAAAGTCAATTTCATGTCCTGTGGCTTTGAGGTGTTGGACCAGGGAAGAGGTCGTTTCTTCTTTTTTGATTGAGTTCTTATGTTCTTCAATGCGTGCACTTATTCTTCTGTTAGTTTGTCCAATGTATGTGGTAGGGCAGGCGGTGCAGGGGATTTTGTATACTCCTTGGTTTTCTAATTCGATTTTGTCTTTGGGGTTTCTTAGGATGGTGGATATTTTTCTGTTTGTGCAGAATGCTGTTTTAATGTTGTGTTTTTGGAGGATCTTGCTGATTTTGTCTGTAGTGCCTTTTATATATGGGAGGAGGGCTTTGCCGTTTTCTTGTTCTCTGTCTTGGATTTTGGTTTCTTTTTGGATTAGGTGGGTAATCTTCTTTCTTTGGAATCCATTGGCTGTAAGTATGTTGGTGAGAGTGTGTAGTTCGGTTTTTTGGTGTTGTTCATCAGCTAAGCATTTTGTTCTGGAGATGAGTGTCTCGGCTACGGAATTGATCTGTGCTGGGTGGTGGTGTGAGAGTGCATGTAGATAGCGGTTTGTATGTGTTTTCTTCTGGTAGATGGTGTGTCCTAAGGAGCCATTGGATCTTTTGTATACCAAGACATCTAGGAAGGGAAGTTGATTGTTGGCTTCTGTTTCCATGGTGAATTGTATTTTGGGGTGTAGGCTGTTGAGGTGTGTGAGGAAGTTGTTCAGTTTTTCTTTCCTGTGTGGCCAGATTATGAAGGTGTTATCTACGTATCTGAGCCAGAGTTTGGGTTTGTGGTCGTATTTTTCTAGAGCTTGTGTTTCAAAGTGTTCCATGTAGAGGTTTGCGATGACAGGTGAGAGGGGTGATCCCATGGGTGCTCCTTCTATTTGTTTGTATTTTTGTCCATTGTAGGTGAAGTATGTATTGGATAGGCAGTGGTTGGTCAGATCTAGGATGTGCTTGGGGGGGTTGTATTTGTTTTGGATGGCTGTCAAGGCTTCTTTTATTGGCACTTGGGTGAAGAGGGATATGACATCGAAGCTTACTAGTAGGTTGCTGGGTTGTAAGTTTTGTTTCTTTATGATCTCAATGAACTGGAATGAGTTTCTTACATGTGAGTTGATGGATTCTGCATAGGGTTGTAGTTGTTTGGCGAGAAATTTGACCAGGTTTTGTATAGGTGAGCCTATGGAGCTGACTATTGGTCTGAGTGGGGTTCCTTCTTTGTGTATCTTGGGGAGACCATAAAGCTTAGGGCATCTGGATGATTTCTCTCTGGGTATGATTCTTTGCTGGATTTCTTCACTGATGGGGGAGGCTTTTATTTTGGATTTGGTAGTTTTTTCTAGGTAGATGGTGGGGTCTGTCTTTAGGGGTTTGTATGTGGGGTCTTGGAGTAGGTGGGTTAACTTGGTTTGGTAGTCAGATGTGTTCATAACCACTGTCGCGTTGCCCTTGTCTTCTGGTAGGATTATTATGCTGGTGTCTTCTTTCAGGTTGAGTAGTGCAGTTTGTTCTTCTTTGGATAAGTTGCTTTTGGGTGGTTTACTAGTGCAGAGGATGTTGGTGATTTCGAGTCTGATTTTGTTAGCATCGTCAGGGTTGGTTTTGGTCAGGCTGGTTTCAACTCCGCATATGATGGTTTCTGTGGGGATGTGTTTGGGAGCGACAGCAAAGTTGAATCCTTTTGAAAGGACCTTGGTTTCAGCTTCAGTGAGGATCTTGTCTGAGATGTTGTGCACTGTTTGTTTCATGTGTGGCTGTGGGGGGGGGAGGAGTTGGTTTCTGGCGTTGTTCTAGTTTCCTGAGTTTGTTGGTGTGTGTGTCTGTCTTGAGGGTGGTCTGTGTATCAGCTCTCCAGACAGCGAGTTGTTTGGATTTGTCCCAAAGTAGGGGGTGAATCTTGTTGCTGAGTCTGAGGTGGAGTGTGAGGAGATCTTTGTTGATTTGGTCTAGGAGAAACCTTTTTGTGTGAAGTTCATTTCTAATTAGGGCCAATTCTGTTCTTTTTAGGATGCGTTTGGTGGCTGCTGTGTTGGTGTGGAATTTCAATTGGAAGCTTGTGGGAATTAAATTTTGATCTCGGCAGTTGCATAGGAGCCATACATGAAGCAAACTGACACCCACTGTTAGGTATAACATAGGTCACCTAACGTAGTTTGGGTAAAATAATATATATAAGCTATGATTGTTAGTTTAAGTGTGTGTCACTTTAAATGCAAAGCATGTAGTTTTGGGTGTGGTGTGAAACCACCATAAGAGGGAGCAAGACAACCTGATTGATTGCTGACGATTCCCTGACGGTTTGCTGGCAATTACTGACAATTACTGGATTGGATTACATTGATGGTTTGTTAGCTGCGTCCTTCCCCTACTGAAGAGTTGCTGAAGGAAGAGAGGAGTTTTTGAGTTCTTCATATCTCTCTACTGCGAGAAGATATATCACCGGACTGATATTTGTAAGTGTACTGACCTCTCTTTTTCGACACTGGAATTTGCAACTGAATAATCCCTGGACGGACTGAACTAAGTGAATGATATATGGACTGTTTTGACTATGCTTTAACTCTTGCTGGAATAAAACTATTTTAATTGGCACTGTGTATCTGGTTTACTGAGTGTAAGCTACAAAAATGTTTATCTCACGTATTTTGCCTGCCTGCCTGACTGCCCTGCAGATCTTGCTAGGGTATATCCCTAACACTGGTTATGGGCCCAGCTGCACAGTCAGACTAACCAGGATATAACAGGCTTATATAAAGTGAGAGTTAGTGTAGTTACACAATACTGTAAACAGACAGCTGTGTTTTATTAATTATAGTTTAATATCCAGAGAAAGATGGCACAAGTCAATTTACCAAGTTTGTCTCTAATATCCAAACTGGATGGAACAAACTATGTTTCATGGTCTATGAAATGCAGCCTACTTCTACGCAGAGAAGGTCTGTGGAATATAATTCAAAACCCACCAGAGGTAGATGCTTGGGATCCAGAGGATGAAGATGATGCCCAGAAAATACAAGAATATAAACTAAAAAATGAACAAGCTCTCTGTATAATAGGACTGACACTCAGTGACCAGCAGCTTGTCCATATTCGTGGAGAAGAAACAGCTGCTAAGTGCTGGGAGAATTTAAAGAAGATTTATGTTCGAGACAGTGTAGGAGCTCATCTAAATCTTACACGGAAGCTGTTCAGAACACATCTTCAAAAGAATGGAGACATGTTGACTCATATAAACACTATGAAGAGGATTTTTCAGGAGCTGCATGAAAAAGAGCTTATCTTCACTGAACTACATCAGGTTTATATAATTTTGTCTTCATTAGATGAGAGCTATGACGACTATGTAACTTCATTGGAAGTGCTGCCAAAGGATAACCTCACATTAACTGACATTACTGGCAGATTAATTGAAGAAGCCAGGAGAAGGCTTGAAAGGGATCAACTCAGAAGGGAACAACCACAAGAAGAGAAATTATCTTCGTCAGCCTACACAATTAGAAAATGTTTTAATTGTGGAAGAAAAGGACATTTGGCTAGATTCTGCAAGAAAGAAAAAAGCCAAAATGCCAGCCAGAATGCAAAAAGGCATCAAAAGGATAAAAAATGCTTAGAGTTAGCCATGTATAGCAACCAAACTGTGAACAATAATAATTTTTGGGTTGTAGATAGTGGAGCATCGCACTGCATAACAAAAGATAAGAAAAGATTTATTAAGATGTCCACGAGTTCACAGCAGATATCGTTACCTAATGGTTGGAAACTGAAAGCAAAAGCTGAAGGTACTGCATATTGTTCTTGCATACAAGAAAATGTAAAAATGTTATATGTACCACAACTTAAGTTTAATTTGCTTTCGGTTAGAGTTTT
Organism: Pseudonaja textilis; assembly: GCF_049901715.1. Lineage (NCBI taxonomy): Eukaryota > Metazoa > Chordata > Lepidosauria > Squamata > Elapidae > Pseudonaja > Pseudonaja textilis. The sequence goes on along the minus strand of NC_141990.1, from coordinate 29,121,223 downwards.
GATTAATCTAGGTTATGTAGTTACCTTTAGGGGAGAAAACTACGTAATAGAAAAAGAAGGTAAAAAAGTGACTGCAACTTTAAAAGGTGAATTGTATGTGTTAAATGATAATCAATTAGAGGTGGCTAACACAGTGTATAATAACGTTAAACCTCATGATGAGTGCATACATTTGTTACACAGATGTTTAGGGCATATAAATTTTAAAATGCTCAAGCAAACGGTTGAACTGTCTAAAGGTATAAAACTGAAGCCTTGCAGTAAGTATTTGCACTGCAATGCTTGCAGTCAAGAAAAAAGCAAGGTAATACCAGCAAATAGAATTAATGGATTTAAAACTAAGGAGCCTCTAGAGGTCGTATTTGCTGATATTATAGGTCCTAAAAAACCAAGTGTGGGAGGTGCTCGTTATATATTAAGTATAATGGATCATTATTCTAGATATGGTTTCTGTTATTTAATGAAGAGTAAAACGGAAACATATCAGAATTTCTTTAATTGGTTGAAGTTTGCAGAAAGAAAAACTAAAAGGAAACTAGTAACTCTTGTAACTGATAATGGTACGGAATTTATAAATAATAAATTCCAAAATAGACTGAAGATGGCAGGTGTAGAACATAAAAAGTCTGCACCATATAGGCCACAACATAATTCCTTTATAGAAAGGAGAGGCCAAACACTGCAGGCAATGGCTCGTACTATGTTGTCGGATTCAGGATTACCTGAGAATTTGTGGGGAGAAGCGATAATGTGTGTTAATCATATATTGAATAATGTTGTTAACTCAACAACAGGTGAATTACCATTCACACGGTGGCATGGTAGAAAACCTGACTTAAGCTACATGCACACATTTGGAGCACCAGCATGGGTGTATATTCCTACACAACTGAGACATAAGGGACAGCATAGGGCTAAAAGATTATATTTTGTAGGTTACGAATCAAACCATAGATCTTACAGGTTCTGGGAAGAGGGCACAACTAGAATTCATTGTAGTGCTAGTGCTAAGTTCCTAGAACATGTAGGATGGCACAAACTGGAACAAGATTCGAATAAAGATGTAATTATAGAAACCTACAAAAGACCAAACCACCATATCAGTATTAAGAAAAGTCCAATTAAAGAGGAAGTAAAGGAAGAGCAAATAGGACCAAAACAGGAAGAAATAAGTGAAGAAGAAATAGATAACCAGGAACAGGTGATAGATAAGAGTCCACCTGTAAGTCCTGTTCTACCTAGACGGTCAACACGAGTAAGTAGACCACCTGATAGGTATCAGGCAAGTTTGGTGTGCCAGATTAGTAAAATCCCAACCACTGTAGAAGAACTAAAATTGTATCCTGCAAAGGATCAGGAGAACTGGCATACAGCAATGCAAAAGGAACTGAATTCGTTAAAACAGATGGGAGTCTATGAGAATGCTATATTACCTCCAGGTGAAAAGTCCATTGGCTGTAAATGGATATTTAAATTAAAAACAGGTACAAATGGGACTGTTACCCATAAGGCTAGGTTGGTAGCTCAAGGATTTAATCAAACTGCATGTGATTATGATGAAGTGTTTGCACCAAGTCTAAAAGCAACAACCTTGAGAGCAGCTTTAGTGTGGGCAGCTAAGAAAAACTATATCATAAATCATTTAGATGTAGAAACTGCTTATCTGCATGCACCATTGCAGCACACTATATACCTAAAGAAACCTGTAGGAATTAAGGATGATAAAACTAATAATGACTGTTGGAAACTTAAAAAGAGTCTCTATGGATTAAAACAATCTGGTTACGAATGGAACCAATATATTGTTAAGGAGTTAAACAATATAGGGTTTAAAGCAGGTTTAGCTGATCCATGTTTATTCAAAAGAGAGACAAATGGAATAGTGTCATTATTATTGTTGTTTACAGATGATATTGCTTTAATTACAAAAACTAATAATGAAGCTACTGAAATAATATCATTATTAGGAAAGAGGATAAAATTAAAACAATTAGGAGAGATAAAACAGTATCTTGGATTGACAATAAATAAAACCAACGGTGGCTATAAGATATCTCAAGAGGATAAGATTTATCAATTACTAAAAACATATAAGATGGAACTTTGTAAACCAGCAAAAACTCCAATGAGTCAGGAATTTTGCCGGACTGATGCTCAGAGTTCAAAATTCGATAAGACTATCTATCAGTCACTAATTGGTAGTCTATCATACATTAGTAATTGGTCAAGGCCAGATATTGCCTATAGCGTTAATCAATTGGCTCGATTCAACGCTGAACCCGCTGAACGACACTGGCAAGCAGCAAAACGTATCTTAAGATATCTTAAAAGGACAATGCACTATGCATTGTATTTGGAGCCAAAAGATGATTTGATTTTAAGTGCATATGCTGATGCAAGTTTTGCAACAGATATAAACACTAGGAAATCAACTTCAGGAATGGCTATACTATTAGGAAAAGCATTGATTGGTTGGAGGTCAATTAGACAGCAACACATAAGTATGTCCACAATGGAAGCAGAATTTTCATGTCTATCCTTATTATGTACTGATTTAATTCTGTATAAACAGTTGTTATTGGATATGGGATTAACTGTTAATGATTCCATTGTTGTGTATGAGGACAATCAAGCAGCCATACAGATGGCTACAAATATTGCTGTAAAAACGAGATCTAAGCATACAGATCTTAGATATCTGAATGTAAGGCAATCTGTAAAAGATGGTTTAATAAGATTGGAGTATTGTATGACTGAACAAAATATTGCTGATCAGTTTACAAAAGCCCAAGGTGCAGTCAAACACAAAGAGAGTTGTGATGACTATGGGTTAAGGTTGTAAATAGATATATATATTATTATATTACCCAAAAGGGGAGAATGTTAGGTATAACATAGGTCACCTAACGTAGTTTGGGTAAAATAATATATATAAGCTATGATTGTTAGTTTAAGTGTGTGTCACTTTAAATGCAAAGCATGTAGTTTTGGGTGTGGTGTGAAACCACCATAAGAGGGAGCAAGACAACCTGATTGATTGCTGACGATTCCCTGACGGTTTGCTGGCAATTACTGACAATTACTGGATTGGATTACATTGATGGTTTGTTAGCTGCGTCCTTCCCCTACTGAAGAGTTGCTGAAGGAAGAGAGGAGTTTTTGAGTTCTTCATATCTCTCTACTGCGAGAAGATATATCACTGGACTGATATTTGTAAGTGTACTGACCTCTCTTTTTCAACACTGGAATTTGCAACTGAATAATCCCTGGACGGACTGAACTAAGTGAATGATATATGGACTGTTTTGACTATGCTTTAACTCTTGCTGGAATAAAACTATTTTAATTGGCACTGTGTATCTGGTTTACTGAGTGTAAGCTACAAAAACGTTTATCTCACGTATTTTGCCTGCCTGCCTGCCTGCCCTGCAGATCTTGCTAGGGTATATCCCTAACACCCACTATGAAGATGCAGCACGACCACGAACTCGAAGCTAAACAGCAAGATCACAGCTCACCAACTCAAATCCCCCAGCAACTAAGACTAACCTGAGTACAACCAAGCCCCCACCTGAACAGAACACGCCTCCAACCAATCAGAACACGGCCAACCCCCCAACCAATCAGAACACAGCCAAACCCCCTACCAATGAGAACACACCCTCACTAGCAGTTAAAAGGAAGAAGCAGCTGCAATCTCACATCACTCTGAGAAGCAAGAGCCGAAGACAGAAGCCTGAAGATGATGAATGAGACTTCATCGAAACGTTGCCTAGATACTTCGAATCTTACGCAGGAGAAAACCCGAACAACCAAAGATCCACATACAAATACCCACGAGAACCTCAGAAAATATATATATATATCGGTCCCACTTGCCATCCTTAGGATGGTGCTTTTGGCTTCATGCCAGTGCAAGCAGTGTGTGATTGGAGCTGCCGTCTCTCTATAAATACTGGTGGTGGGGGCCGGTGTGTTAGGCTGGTTGGCTGCGCTGCTGCCTCTTGATTGGTTGATGGAGTTAATGTTGGTATAATGGGCTGTGTGATGGCCTTGTGAGTTTTGTTGTGGAGATATCCTGGATCTTGTGCTGTAATCTCCTGGGTCGTTTGTTTTGTAGTGATCTTTTTTCCATTAGCCTCTCATGTTTTAACAGCTTGGGTAATGGGTTGTGTGATGGCCTTGAGAGTTCTTTTGTTGTGGTATCCTGGGTCCTATATTGTAATCTTCTGGGTTGTTTGCATTTTGATCTCTTTTCCATTAGCCTCCTGTGTAGTAACAGCTTGAGTAATGGGTTGTGTGATGACCTTGTGAGACTTATTGCTGTGGTATCCTTGGTCTTGTGCTATGATTTCCTGGGTCATTTGCTGTGTTGCAACTTCTTGAGTTCTTGTGGTGTAATTTCCTGAGTTTTCTGATGTGATATCCTGGGCGGGTGGCTGTGATGTAGTATTCTGGGTTTTAGTCTGGCTTCGAGTTTGGGGTCTGGGTCTGTGTTCTTGGCATGTGTCAGCTTGTTTGGTTTTGGGGTCAGGGTGCAACAGCTGGTAAAGCAGCCATGGTCTGTTTTCTGGATGGAGGTTGTCCTTCGATATTCTATAGTGGCTAGGGTTTTGGTGCCATTGAAGTCAATGCTAAGACCTGTTGCTTTCATGTGTTGGACTAATGTCCCCTGTGCATCATGCCTGCCACAAACATTGGACAGACCGATAGAAGAATCAATACCTGCCTGGATGAACACAAAAATGCAGTAAAAAAGCTGGAACACACTTCCTCACTAGTCCAACACATGAAAGCAATAGGTCATAGCATCGACTTCAATGGCACCAAAACCCTAGCCAGTGTAGAAAACCCCAGCTACAGAATTATCAGAGAAGCCATAGAGATTGAAAAAAGACCTGAAAGCATGAATAGAAGAGATGATTCCACCAGACTGTCAATTATTTGGAAGCCTGCACTCACAAACAAGCAAATCTCCACACCACAAGCCAGCCAAACACCTGGGCACAAACAGATACCTCCAGCTCAAACAAACCCCAACCAGGCACCCAGATGAAACCTAGCTCCCTAATAAATAATAGCCTCAAATACAGGAAGCACAATGTTGCCAGCCAATCAAGACAAAAAAAAGCCACAAAACAGACAGAAGACATTAGAAACACCAATCAAGCAGAACGCAGCAAACTCTAAGACCAGTAAACACAGACCAAGACTCCCAACCAATCAGGATGAAGAAAAAAACATTCTGGCACAGCAGTAGGCTAGCCCCAAATTTAAAACAGAAACGGCTGTGAAAGTCTGACTCACAAATGAACTCAATACAGAAGCCTGATGATGGCAGATGAGATTCTGCCGAAACGTTACAACTTTAAAAGCACAACTATAATGACGTGGGAAAATACCTGAACAAAGCTGAATACCATACGTATACATATACATATACATATTTATATGATCCTAAAATACTTCCCAGCAAGTTTTAGACTAAATATCAATATACAATATACCATGTGGTATCCCCCTTATAAATTCCCTAACCCTTATCTCTAAATTTTTCAGCTTTATTATTTCCTTTAATTTTAGCCAGCTTTCCTTTTCTAAATTTCCCTGGTCTTTCTTCTTTTTCCCTTGTGGTATTATTTTTATTCCCTTCTGCCTGTCAGCCATGTTTTCCCCCACCCTTTCCAGTTCCTTTTTTGGGGGGGAGGGGGGGTTCTTCTTATATGATTTTCTTCTTCTTCTTCTTCTTCTTCTTCTTCTTCTTCTTCTTCTTCTTCTTCTTCTTCTTCTTCTTCTTCTTCTTCTTCTTCTCCTCCTCCTCCTCCTCCTCCTCCTCCTCCTCCTCCTCCTTCTTCAGAAACTTGTGTCTTTTATTTGTTGTCTCTATTATCAATGTCTCTGTTTTAAATCCTTTTATATCCTTTGGCAGTAGTCCTTGTTCTCCATATTCATCTGGGCTGTTGTTTCCCTCTTCCAATTCATCGTCTCTGTGCTTTCTTTGTTCTTCTGCAAGCTGCAACACCATTACTTTGCTAATCATAGTGTCCAGCAATTTCAGTTTGCAGCTCCGACTTAAATTCTTTACTTATTTCTTCCATTTCTTTGTTAAAGATCAAATTTTTCTATTATAGTTTTTGCCAAAAGTCTCCTCTCACTTTCTCTTTCTTCTGTTTTCTTGTCACAGTCAACCTCCAGCAGTCCCAAAATATTGTATTCCTTTATATTTTACTCTCATCCACTCTTAAAAAAAAAAAAAACACCTTCCAGGGTTTTTGTTGTATTAACAATCTTTTATTCCATTTCTTCTCTCTTTCAAATATTTGTATGACCAGTAATTTTCCATAAAAATATAAAAGAGGAAACTCTTTAACCATTAGGTGGTGCTCTACTTTTTAATTCTCTTTTCCATAGTATTAATATTAAATTTTATCCATTCCAAATATGTCCAGCATTTTATCCAATGCCTAATTAATATCCAATTCTATATATTAATCCAAATTTGATATCTGATTTCATATAATTCTTTTATTTCCGGTATTTCCTTTACCTTATATTTTCCTCTTATTCCCCGTTCACTGCAATCATTCTTCCAAATGAGGACATTTTCTTTCCGCTTTTCGGGATTTTCACAAAAAAATAAAGTATTCAAAGTCTTTTATCCAGTGACATGCTGCTCACCATTTCCACTCTCCAACACAAATTTAAGTCCGTTTTCAGGGCAGCCCTTAAACTGCTGCTTCTCCCTGTCTTCCAGGGGAGTAAATACCAAGCCAGGGAGGGGAGATGAGGCTCCCTTCCACCCAGCTGGCAGTTTCCTCCTCTTCCCTCCACCCATACAAGGTGGGTCAAATGGTTCAGTCTCTCAGGGACCCCTCCAGCAGGCCAACCATGGATCAAAGCAGTGCATGATCATGGTCAAGTCTGTCTTCGATGGAAATGCCACCAGAAGTCTGAAGAAGTCTGGGATATTCTGAGGGTCTCCATACAGTCTCAGACTGAGCTTTATATCCATAGCTTTTCAAGAGTAAAGAAGAACGGCATCTAATTCCAGGTTATTTCCAAGCAAGAATCCTTTGTAATAATGGAGAGAAATATATCACAGCAAGATCTGTTGCAAGGGTCGCCAACCTTTTGGACCTCAGAGACCACCAAACTCATAATTTTAAATCCCATGGACCAGCAACCCTGGGAAAATCCCCAAAAAATCTGCAGGAAAACCCCCCACCCTGTTTTCCTACTGATCGATCATTCTTTATTTGGGATCACAGGATACTGTCTTCAGCTCTGTTCTCAGGTGGAGAGAGAGAGAGAGAGAGAGAAAGACACTTTTGGTTACATGCAAGGAAAGCAGCAGAAGTCTTTCTTTCTCTCCCCCAAACTCCACCAGAAATGAGTCTTTGCTGGCACAGCCTGTTAGAGCAGAATGCATTGCAGGGTCCCAAAAATTCATTTCTGGCAGAGTTTGAGGGAGACAAAAAAAGACTTTTGCTGCAGCCAAAAGCAGAAGAAAGAAATAGAATTAGTCCAGTGGCCAGGCCAGGTGTATGGGCCAAGTAGGGCAAGTTCCCCCCTCCTCCCTTTCCACCTCCCCTCACTACCTCGTGTTGTGCACAATGCAAGCGACACAGCACTCGTGTTTCCGTGGACCATGTGCATGGCGCAGCCTTGTATTCCTGCGCAGTCTGGATTAATTGCTTTGGGAGGTACTTTGGGGGTGACATTTCTCTGTGGACCAACAAAATTTTCTCGCAGACCACCAGTGGTCCGTGGCCCACTGGTTGGCGACCACTGATCTGTTGTATAAACCATATTTTTCCTCCTTACTATCCTAATGGATATGTGCATACCAGCCAATTAAACTCTGAGCCAGGCTTCAAATTTAGCTTCATATTGGGTTTATTTGGGCTGCTGTTCTTCATTGTACCTTTTCTAATGTTTCTGTCATCATAAGCAAAACTGGATACAGTATTCCAAGTTTTTTATTAGGAAAGCCATATAAAACAGAATTAACATTTTATGTGACCCATGATAAAATCTCTCTGTTGATGCAGCATTGGGTTTTGGGTTTTTTTTTTTTTGGTACCTGCACCACACTTCTGGCTCTTATGTAACTGGCTGTTCACTAGGAATCTGAAATCCCTCTTGCAGGTACTGCTATTGACCACATATCACCTCTTCTATACTTGTGCATTTTGTTTTTCTTCCCTAAGTGTAAAGCCAAATTGTTCTCACCACTGAAATTTAGAGATAAGTAATAAAACTATTCTTTGTAGCTGAAGCAGCAGGAAACATTCAATATAACCAACACTCAGAGAATACACAGCTTTTAGAACCCAGGTTTCCTTCTCAATTTCAGTTAATCTTCTGTGTCCCATGGGACTCCTAATAAGTCTTGATTAAGGCTACAGGAATATTTCCAACACTAGATATATAACATAAGACATAAGAATTTATTTGTCATTACACTTGCAAGCGGGTGCAATGAAATGAGGTGCTCTTCCACAAGTAAAACTGCTCTGCCTTCAGGGAAATAGAAATCACCTGCATGAGAGAGGAAAACTACAATGAAAGCCAAAGAAGCCTATGCTTCATCTAAGTACCACAAACACCCACCAAAAAGCAGAGCAGCTGTTTTAACAAAACCCACCCATAAAATGTGTCAGACCCAAATTTCTACCATTTGGTTCTAAGGACTCTTCCAAAACATCTGTTGCTAGTGAATATGGCTAAGCATTATCATCATGGGCTGGAAGAGTTTAGGCAGCAATTCAGTAAGGAATTTTCTTGGCCCCAGTAGGACATGGCAAGCCCTAAACAGTCTTTTACAACCATAACAGGTTAACTGTTCAACTAAGTCTGATGCTCTTCCAAGGACTTTTACAACAGCAAACCCACAGGGGTGTTTCAACACAAGGAAGATGCACCATTGCCTTATGTAAGAACTGTAAATATAACACCTAAAAATATTTGCAATAGCCCACTGAAGTGATATGCTGCAATTATTATAATTCTATAAATAGAGAGCTTGTCTGTCCCAGGAGTAAGGTTTGGTCCAGAACCAAACCCAGCATGAAGATCCTTTATCTGCTGTTTGCATTTCTTTTCCTTGCATGCCTGTCTCAACCAGGTAAGAAACAAAATTAGTGATAATTTAACAAGGATTAATAACTCACTACTTTCTAAAGAAGTATAATCATCACTGAAAGCAGGCTAATCTTCAACATCCTATTTTTGTTTTACTTTATAAAAATAGCTTTGAACTGTGGGGACTATTGACAACATGAGCCTCCAAACATTTGAAAAACATGCCGTTGATTTTTCTTTTGCATTAAAACTTGAGATCTAGGAAATTATCAGTCTTTGAGGAGGGCCTGGAGAATTAAGTAATTGATTCGCTATTCTTGAAAGAACTTTATTGGGGGTATTGTTGTAGTTTGTTTTTGTTGATTTCCTTTACTTTTAGTATTGAATAGGACCAAATTCTAAGAAAAATTTGTTCTATTGAATAAAGAGGCACAATTTGCTGTGTCGTCAGCAGCGGAATTATCACCGGGTACAGATGGAGAAACCGTACCAGCGGGGGAATGGAGAGCACAGGATGGGGCATCAGGAACCAGAAGGGAATGGTGGAAGACAGGATGAATGCACATAGAGCACAGTAGGGTGAGCCAATAGGCAATGGGATTGATGACCGCCTCAATAGGGAAGGGACCAATGAAGCGATGGTCCAATTTCTTGACTGGATGGTCGACCCGTAGATGTTTTGTGGATAACCACACCCTGTCTCCTACAGCCAACGGAGGCGTCGCCTGACAAAAACAATCTGCAAATCTTTTGTAGTCCACTTTAGCCTGTTCCAATTGCAGCGAAACCAATTGATGAACCGAATGCAGTTCCGACAAAAAGTCCCATGTCTCGGGAACCGGGGAATCCAAGATCAACAATGGGAAAAACCTCAGATGGAAACCCACATTTGCGTAGAAAGGTGTCATGTGAGTGGAGGTGTGCTGAGAGTTATTGAAGGCAAATTCCGCCAAAGGGAGGTAAGTCACCCAATCGTTCTGTCGGTGGTTAACAAAACATCTTAAATATTGGGTGAGGATGCCAATCACTTTCTCTGTCCCACCATCAGTCTCCATATGGTGCGCCGACGCCAAACACACCTGCACTTGCAACGCGGTCATTAGGCTCTTCCAGAATTGAGTAGTAAACTGCACACCACGATCCGAAACTACCCTGTCCAGCAGACCATGCAGACAGAATATGTATTGTAAGAATAACTGGGCAGTAGTATGAGCCGATGGTAACTTCTGACAGGGGATAAAGTGGACCATCTTAGTTAACATATCAACCATCACGAGTACTGTCGTATACCCTGACGAAGAGGGCAAATGCATTAAAAAGTCCATGGAAATTGCCCCCCATGGTCTGTCTGGGGTTGGCAGTGGTTGAAGGAGACAAGGAGGTGCACCCGTCATGGCTTTCGCTTGCCTGCACGGTACACAGGATGTGACATAAGCATAGACATTATGCCAGACTCGAGGCCACCAAAAAGTCCGTGTGACCAGATGAAGGGTCTTAAAGAATCAAAAATGGCCGGCAGCAGAGTTGTCATGACATTGAGTCATGAGGAGGGCTCTAAGTGTCCTTGTTGCCATGTACAATCGGCCCTGATGTCATAGTAAGCCCTCCTCCAGAGTCCATGGGGAGTCAGGTCCAATTTCCCCCATTCTCTGCTGCGACCAAGCATCTAAACACTGTGCCTCTCATATCCAAGACCTCAAACCACTGGTTCTTGGATAATGGCCAAAGATTCCGGTGGCAGCACCATATGTGGAGGAAGAGGGTCCTCGGGACAAAGATACTCTGGTTTACGGGACAGGGCATCTGCTCTCTGGTTCTGACCACTGGGGATATAAGTCACAAAAAAGTTGAACCGAGCACAGAACAATGACCACCGAATCTGTCGCTGGTTCAACTTTCTCGCAGTGGACAAGTGCTCCAAATTACGATGATCCGTCCGAACCTCCACCTTATGCCAAGCCCCCTCAAGGTGATGTCGCCAGGTCTCAAACGCAGCTTTGATAGCCAGCAACTCTTTTTCCCAGATAGTATAGTTGCGCTCGGAAGGAGTGAGTTTCTGAGTGTGGGAATAAACTTTGACTTGGGTATTGGGTAATGATTAGTCTAAGACCTTATACATACATGCTTGCTTAAAAGTCACTGAGATAGTGCAAGGAAATTAAAAACAAACACTAGAAACAATCAAGCAGCTCAGACAACCATAAACAAGTCTGTACTATATCTAATTATTGTAATCCACAATGTGACTATACTTGCTATGCTAAAATCTCAATAAAAGGGAGCACTGGAATTTGCTCTGGGCTCTCATCCTGAGAAAACTCACTTCTGTCTCATCTTTTCCATGAGAGACCACCACAAGTGGTGACCCCGACGTGATCCACTGCAGGTGGTACGTATCCAGACCTCCGTGTTTCCTCGCCTGGAATAGGTAAAGTATGTACTAAACTATTGTTGGACAATAGGATTTTTCAGGGAACATGGGGGGGAAACTTTCTCAGCCACAAGAACGTCATGTTAGTGAGCTGCTGAAGTTAGTCAGGACAAATTTCTTTATCTTTAAATCATCCGGAGGGGAGCATATAGTTCTTTCAAGAGGTAATGTGAAAAATCTGCTGCAAGAGATCTGGTGGCAATGCCCCTGGTACTCAGAGAAGGGCTCTTTAAAGTTAGACACGTGGAGGAAAATTGGAACTATCCTTCATGAGGAACCACAGGCAACAGCTGAAATTTTGACATATTGGAAGGTTGTTTAGAGACCCAGCAACAACCTCTTTTAAAACCTTTAGCAGAACTTCCTCCTTATAAAGGAGTTGTGTTGCACCCTCCAACTCCAAAGCTGGAGTATGTTTTCTCACCCCCAACAGCGCCTACGCCTGTGGATGAGAAACCCCAGCCACAAATGGGAAAAGTTCAAGCAATGATGCATCAAGCTTTCAATGAGGGGAAATTAGAACCTTATGAGATTCCCCAGATGAATTTGTTTCCAGTTAATAGGCAAGTGGATGCTCAAGGCAACATGCAGGCGGAATGGGTTCCAATTCCGTTGGCAGTACTTAGGGAAATCAAGAAAGCCATTAAAGATTATGGTATTCAAAGTCCTTTTACAAAGGTCTCCTGACAAGTTTGGCTACCTCACGTATGATTCCTAATGATTGGAAAGATTTAATGAGAATGATATTGAGTTCTACTCAGTATGTGGTTTTTGATTCAGAGTACCAGAGGGAAGCTATTACTAGGGGACGGAATTCGGGGGGGGCTATATACGCCAGACCAAATCTATAGGGCAGGCTTGTTTGAATCCATTGCTGATCAAGCTACTAATTTGCCTGGTCGCGCACTTCCTGTGGTTATGGTGGCTGTCCTTGGGGCATTGTTGCGCATCCAGGATGTGGGAACCCCGGCATGGTCTTTTTCTCAAATTAAGCAAACAGCATCTGAGTCTTATAACGATTTTGTGGAAAGACTACAATTGGCTATTACCCAGCAGATCTCCAATGAGAAAGCGGCAAAGGAACTTTTGCTGAGATTGGCAGTCGAAAATGCAAACGCTGACTGCAAGCATATCTTACAGCCTTTGGTGGCTAGAGGTGAGGTTACTCTGGCTGATCTGTTAAAGGCATGTGCAGTGGTGGGTTCTCAGGCTTACAACATGGAGACTTTGGCTATGGCATTACAAAGAGGGATGAAACCTACGGGGAACTGTTTTAATTGTGGGAAGCCTGGCCATTTTAAAGCCCAGTGCCGAGCCCCTGGGGGGTGGAATGGCGTTTAACAAAAACAAAAATAAGGACGTCCACCCAAAGTTGGTCTGTCCGAAATGCAAAAAAGGGTTTCATTGGGCAAATCAATGTCGCTCTGATCAGAACCAAAATTCGGGAAACTAAATTTGGGGCGTGCAGCTAGCCCGTTCCCAAGGCTGTTACAAAGGCATCGCCCGCAACTACCGGGAATGCAGGTTTGTGTTAAAAATGTTGCATTCGATTGACATGACTTTTCCTAATCAAGTGTACATTGAGGACACTCATTTGCATGGGCCACTGCCAGAAAAAACAGTGGGATTGGTACTTCCCAGGTCTTCTGCATCAAAAAAGGGGTTCTTTGTTATTCCAGGGGTTATTGATCAAGATTATAAAGGGGTTATTAAGATACAATTGTACACTGATACTCCTGCATCATTAATGGCCAGTGAATCTATTGCCCAGTTATTATTGCTTCCATACATTCCTATGAATCCTTTAATTGGGATCCCACAAACTGGCGGTTTTGGGTCCACTGAAATGGCCAGTTTTCCAGTTGCTGCAGAATTGCTAGCACTGACAAAATATTTGACTACAAACCAACCAAAAATGACAATTGAAATTCAAGGAAAATCATTTTCTGGATGTATAGATTCCGGAGCAGATGTCTCTGTGATACGCCAAAAGGAATAGCCAAATGAATGGGTGCTTGAGGACTCTCCGGTTGTTCATGGCATAGGTGGTATGCAGTGTGCAAGAAGTAGTGTACATTGGTTGACGGCATTGCATAGAGCAAAAGGGAGACCACAAGGATTCAACCTCTTGTGTTGCTCCTGCACATAAACTTGTGGGATAGAGATTTGCTGTCACAGTTCCACACAAAAATTGTTATTGGATAATGGAAAAGTTACAACTGTTAACCTCTCAGCCAGACAGGATCCCCTGCTGCTACGGCAGCCAGTAGGCATTTTGCTTCCTCCCCTTCTGCAGGAGCGCCAAGACCGAAAGTTTGGTATAGAAGACTGCCAGATCCAATGTGGAGAGGACCTGTCCCGCTGATAACTTGGGGCCGAGGATACGCTGCCGTTGAAGATGAGGGGACAGTTGTTTGGGTTCCTGCTTGCTGTGTGCATCCTTATCATTAGCCAAAGGGGCAAGGGGGTGGATTTGGGGGAATGGAAAAGAAACACGTTGATCCAGGACATGGAGAAGCTAGCAAACCTTCATAATAAAACTGATTGTTGGGTATGTATGCACATGCCAACTCACAAAACATCAGGGCTTCCAATGGTTGCAGTACCTCTGGCTGAAGGCGACTGGTATAAGGGACAATGCTATGGTTGTTCAGGGATGTGGTCTAGCAGTTGGACTACAAGTAACATAACTACCTTACACCTTGGAAGCCGGATCCAAGAGGTGGCGGGTATCTGCTGGACCCACAATGAGACGGTAGAGAATATGACTTACTTGGGAACATATCCATTTTGTAACAAAACAATTGTTATTGGCAATGGAAGTCGGGTTTATTCAGGTGACATGAAAACAAAAAACCTTACTTACTTTGTACACAACATTTCTTATTTTGATATCACATCTTTCATCAATGAAAATGGGTGTCCATATATTCCTGCCACATGCTGTTCCACCACGAAAGAAAACCAGCTGCCTAAATGTGCAAATGGGAATAATGCACCATCATCCACTTATTTGGCTATGTTAATGGAGTCCTTTGCAAAACTAATCTGTGCTGAGCCAAATAAGGTTGGTCATCTCCTGGGAGCAAATCTTTGGTTGCTGTGTGGGTGGATGGCCTATGATCGCATGCCAGCACGATGGAAAGGGGTCTGCACCTTTGGGAAAGTAATCCCATCTCATGTCATTTTAAAATCTTTGGGGACTGCTCATATCGCAATGCGCATTCTGCAATGGAAGTAAACTCTGTTTTGACCCATGACTACTGGACACAAATATCAAGGGGAGTTATTCCCCCTTTAGGAGTCATGATGAACTATAGAGATTTGCATTGTTTAAACAATTGGACAGCTACTATGTTTAAAGACACCATTAAAATGCTAAAATTGCTTGAAGAAGAGCAAGGAAAAATTCTTGACTTTGTCCTGCAAACCAAATATGCGGTGGACACTATTTTGGCTGCGCAAGGGGGAGTGTGCGCTGTGGTTCATATGCATTGTTGCATGTATATCTCTGATTATTCTCCAAACATTACAGCTACTATACAGCATATGGAACAAACCTTGAAGGAGAATCCATTACAATCGGAGGGTGAGGGACTGGACGTGTGGTCTGCACTTTGGTCCTGGTTGCCAGATGGTTCATGGATTCGTCACCTAATTGTTGGAGTGATATTGCTTATTATATTTTCTATTTGTGTATGCTGTTGTATCCAATGTCTCCCTGGACTTTTAGGAATGTGTCGGGTGAAGCCTACGGAAGGAGAACTGCTGTTGCAGATGGCGAAAAGTTACCGAGGCATCCGCGATCATAAAAAAACTAAAACAGAGGAGATGTGGGAATAAGCTTTGACTTGGGTATTGGGTAATGATTAGTCTAAGACCTTATACATACATGCTTGCTTAAAGGTCACTGAGATAGTGCAAGGAAATTAAAAACAAACACTAGAAACAATCAAGCAGCTCAGAAAACCGTAAACAAGTCTGTACTATATCTAATTATTGTAATCCACAATGTGACTATACTTGCTATGCTAAAATCTCAATAAAAGGGAGCACTGGAATTTGCTCTGGGCTCTCATCCCAAGAACACTCGCTTGTGTCTCATCTTTTCCATGAGAGACCACCACACCGAGAATGGTAAGCATGGGATAAAAGAGGGGCGCCATCCGCTGGGGCTTGCAACAACACAGCCCAAATAGCTATGTTGGATGCATCCTTCTCCACCACAAATAATATCAGATACATAATGTGGTTTCCAGACTGATGAGCTGTATTCGAGTATTGGTCTAGTAAATGTTTTGTATGCTCTAGTTATTAGTGTAATATTACCAGAGAAAAATCTATGTAAGATTAGGTTAACAACTCTTAATGCTTTTTTGGCTATGTAGTTACAGTGGGCTCTAGCCCTTAGGTCATTTGAGATGAGTACTCCAAGATCCTTGATAGAGTTTGGATCATCAACAAGGTCTTGACTATTCAGCCTGTATTTTAATTTCTGATTTTTTTTTGCCAATATGTAAGACAGAGCATTTATTTGTTGAGATTTGAAGTTGCCAGTTTTTTCACCATTCTGATAGATAGTCAAGGTGTTTTTAAATGGTAACAGTATTGTCTGTGATGTTGAATAGCTTTATGTCATCAGTGAAGAGAACGCAGTTGCTCTTGATATGATCACAGAGGTCATTTATGTAGAGTATGAAAAGAATTGATCCTAGAACACTGCCTTGGGGGACACCACTGTTGACAGGTACAGAATTTGGTAGGACACTCCCAATTTTGACCATTTGTTGTCTGTTTGACAGGAATGCTTCTATCCAATTATGTGTGTGTCCAGAGATACCGTAAGATTTTAGTTTTAGGAGTAGTTTGTCATGTACCACTGAATCAAAGGCTTTAAAGAAATCTATGTGGATTGCATCTATTGCTTTGCCCTGATCGAGTTGTGTAGTCCATATGTTTTTGCAGTGTAAGAATTGCAAATTACATGATAGCTTTTTCCTAAAACCAAATTCTTTATTAGACAGTAGGTTGTTTGTTTCTAAGTGGAGGATGATGGATTGGTTAATAATTGATTCCATGACTTTTCAGGTGACACAACATAAAGAGATTGGTCTGTAATTTTCAACTAGGCTGGGGTCTCCCTTTTTGAAGATGGGGATGACTATGGCTTGTGACCCTATCTTTGGCAAGGAGATGGTCCTGAAAGATTTTTCAAAGATTATCCTTAAAGGTTCAGCAATGGCTTTTTTTAAGACGTAGGCACATATTCCATCTGGTCCAATAGATAGAGATGGTTTTAGACTGAGCAGTACTTTTTCAACAATGTCTCCTGTAAAATTGATATGTATTAGATCATTGTAGTTGTTCGACTAGGAAATACTGAGCATGATCCATTGCTGTTTACAAATACTGAGCCAAATAATATGTTAAAGAGGTTGGCTTTGTCATCGTTGCACTCTTTACCATTATGTCATTTCAGGGGTGGGATGGACCTTGAGTCTTTTAGTTTGTTGTTTATAAAATTGTAGAAAGCACAGGTGGAATTGGTGCGTAGAAGGTTTTCTTCTTGTTTAATGTGATAATTGGTGCATTCAGTTTTGATTTAGTGGCATAAATTTTTGTATCGGCTTTTGAAGTTGGCAAAGTGACCAGATTTATTTTTCTGCCGAAGTGATTTCTTTTTGGATTGAAGCTTCCTTATTGTTTTGGGTAATTTGTTTTTTCTGGTTTTGGGAATTGTTAATGGTACATATAGTTTGATGACTCTTTTGACTTCAAGTAAAAATATGTTGTAATGGTCTTCAACAGTATTGCATCCAGAGAATAGAAATTGCCAATCAAGGGATGAAAGATCGTTGTTTATAAGATCGTAGTTGCCTTTTTTGAAGTTATAATTGGGGATTCTGTCATTGTGATGATTTTTGTGTGGACGTATGTTGATTTTTGTGTGGACGTATGTTGAGACAAAAGTCAATCATGTTGTGGTCATTGTTGGAAAAGGGTTCTTTAATTTTTATTCCATCAATTGAATTCAAACTATTGCAGAAGATGAGATTGAGGCAGTTGTTAAGTCTCATGTTGTTGGTTACTAGTTGTTCCAGTCCAAGATTTGTTACTGCATTGTAGAAGGTTGAATGTGCGGATTCAGTTGGACATTTGTTAAGGGTCCAGTTAATATGAGGTAGATTGAAATCACTAAGAAAGATAAAAGCATGTGGGCAGGATGCTGCCCATGTTGATAGTGTATTTAGCTTGTTTGCATGTTCAATGTCATAATCAAGGGCTCTGTAACATAGGAAGAACCAAAATGTGATATTTAAGAACAGTTCACAGAGGATGGTCTCAGGAATACCAAGCCCCTGGGTAACTTGGATGTTTTTTAGATGTAGGGACTTTTTATAGAAAATAGCAACACCACCTCTGTTGTGGAGCGAAGGGACAAACGCAGCCAAGACCAGAGCATATAAGTAAAGGCTTTATTCAGGGGAATAAAGGGTTGCTGAGTCTGCCCGCTAACAAGGCAGACTGCTGGAGAACAACAACGGCTGGCTCTGTCCGGCAGCCGGCTTTTATAGCCGATTGCCAAACAGAGCCAACCAATGGGAGCTGCTAATGCTCCCGCCTAAAGTGCGGACCTGGTTGGGAACTCCAACCAGCTCCAAAGACATAACACCCCTCCCCCCTGGCTGGGTGCATGCATAGTCTTTGAGGTATGCTGGAGGACTCCGCTGGCGACCCGAACGTCTTAGCTCAGGAGAACTGCTGGTTGGCATTGAGTCCGAGGAGCGCGGGTCTGAGGCCGCTATGGAGTCCTCTGGGATTGGCACTGGAACCGGAGAACAAGGAGTCTCCTCTCGATCGGTTTGGCTTGGTAGACTGTCTTGGCCTGGACGGTTGGTGCTCTCGCAGGGTGGACATGCAGGAGCTTCGGGCCGGCGGCCTAGGTCCGTCCTTTCGTCACCTTGTTCGAGTGGGAATGTCTGGCCCCTCAGGGAACTCCCCTCTGGAAACTGGGTCAGGATTCGTGGGTTGGTTGCTGGATTTTGCTCACCGCTGTTCGGGTCACTCCGCCGTCTGCGTAGCTGGTCCAGGTGTCTCCGCCACACTCGACCGTCTTCTAATTGGACCCGGTAGGACCTTGGACCCGTGATGGCTACGATCTGTCCTGGCACCCACAATGGATCTCCTGCATAGTTCCTCGCAAAAACTGGGTCCTGCAAGGCAAAGTCTCGCACCTGGCTGTCAGAACCCAAAGGGGTATCAGGACAGTAGTGGGGATGCAGCCTATTGAGAGCGGTTCTTAAGCGTCTCCCCATTAACAGTTCAGCCGGGGATTTGTTAGTGCTAGTGCATGGGGTTCTATGCTGGCTGAGGAGGAAACGGGATAACTTGGAATGCCAGTCTTCCTGACCGAATCGGGCTAGCGCCTCTTTAGCTGACCTGATGGCTCTCTCTGCCATCCCGTTGCTAGCAGGGTGAAAGGGGGCCGTAAGGACGTGTCGGATGCCTAGGTTCGTGACATACCTGCTAAATTCACAGGACGAGAATTGCGGCCCGTTGTCGGAGACTATCGTGTCCGGGAGCCCATGAGTCACAAAAAGTCTGGTCAGGGCTTTGACAACTGCCTGTGTGGTGGTCGTGGGGAGTAAGGCAACGTCAATCCATTTGGAATACGAATCCACGACCACCAAGAAAGTCTTGCCGTGGACCGGCCCAGCCAGGTCGATGTGTAGCCGTGACCAGGGGGCATTGGCACTTTCCCACTTGGTGGGTGAGGCTGCTGGTGGGGCTGCTCTGGATTCCTGACAGGGTTTACAGGAGCTTACCCACTCTGCGATCTGATCGTCCATCCCGGGCCACCATACGTAACTGCGAGCCAGCGACTTCATTCGCACGATGCCCGGATGGCCCTCGTGCAGCACCTTCAATATGGGCACGCGAAGGGTGGATGGGACGATGACTCTGGTACCCCACAACAGGCATCCCTGGAGTTTGGAAAGTTCCTGTTGACGTGTTTTAAATGGGACAAAATCAACTGAACACTTTGTTTCCGGCCACCCCCTCCCCACCCAGTCCAGAACCTGGGTGATTAGTCTATCTTTCTTGGAGTGTGCCACGATGTCATCAGCAGTTACTGGTAGCTTAAGTTCGGAGACTTCGAAAATCGCGTGCACCGGAGCTGGATCTTCAACTGGGGTCGGTAAGGGGCAGAGGCTGAGAGCATCTGCGTGGCTTAAGGTCTTACCGGGGCGATGGATCAGCTTGAATGAATAGGCCGCTAAAAACAATGTCCATCTGGTCATCCTGGGAGACAGAACTTGTGGAGTTTGCCTGTCTCCCGATAAAAGTCCCAAAAGCGGCTTGTGGTCTGTGATGAGTTCGAAGTGGTGGCCAAAAAGGAATTCGTGAAATTTTTTGACTGCCGCTACTGCAGCCAGAGCCTCCTTGTCGATCTGGCTGTAGTTTCTTTCAGTCATGGAAAGGGTTCTGGAGAAGAAAGCAATTGGCGCTTCTGTGCCATTTGGGAGCCTGTGACTAAGGACAGCTCCTATCCCGAAGTGGGATGCGTCAGCGGCTAAAACCAAAGGTAGGCGTTGGTTGAATTGAATTAAAACGGCGTCAGAGGTGAGTAGCGATTTGATTGCTTTAAATGCGAAAGACTCCTTGGGGCCCCAGTGCCACGGAGCATCTTTATCTAATAGCCTGTGTAGCGGCTCAGCGACTGAAGCTTTGTGTGGCAAGAACGAGGCGTAAAAATTTAATAAACCTAGGAAGGCTTGCAGTTCCATTTTATTATTTGGTGTGGGTGCCTCGTGGATGGCTTTTACTTTTGACTCCACTGGGTGGATGCCTGAGGCGTCGAGTCTATATCCTAAAAAGTCCACCTGTTTAGTGGCGATGGTGCACTTCTCCTGTTTGAGTTTGAGACCATGCTGTCTAAACTTCTCCAATACTGCTCTCACCCTCTGGAGGAGTTGGGGCCTGTCCTTCGCGGAAACCAAAATATCATCAAAATAGGGGACTACTCCTGGAAGACCTTGGAGGATTCTTTCCATGAGCGACTGAAAAATCCCCGGAGCCACGCTAACGCCAAATTGGAGGCGCTTGCACCTAAATGCCCCTCTGTGTGTTACAATTGTTTGCAAGTCTGCTGTGTGGCTGTCGACAGGGAACTGTTGATACGCCTGTGACATGTCTAGTTTGGCAAAAATTGTGCCGGGTTCAAAAGTGTGCAATAGGTGCTGGATAACTGGAACGGGGTATGCGCTAACCTGAAGGTAACGGTTGAGTGTTGTTTTGTAATCAGCACAAATTCTCAAACTACCGTCCTTTTTAAGTGGGGTGACTATGGGGGTTTCCCACTTGGCGAAATCAGTGGGTTCAATTACCCCTTGCTCGAGGAGTTTGTCAAGTTCCGCATCCAATTTGGGGTGGATGGCGAAGGGGACCCTATGGAATTTCAGGTGGACAGGAACTGCCTGGGGGTCTACTGAGAAAGAGATGGGTGTGCCATTGTAGCAACCCAGCTCGCTACTGAAAATGTCGGAATAATCAGAGAATAATGTGTCTACATCAGAAGTTGAGACAGCATGGATTCCTGTGACATTAAGGCCGAGAGAAGGGAACCAATCTAACCCCAAGAGGCTAGGGAGGGTACCATTAACCACCACTAAAGGCAAATGGCCTTTGAAGGTTTGGAATTTAACAAGGAACTTGCCTTTCCCGAGGACAGGGATGTTCTTGCCTTGATAGTCCCTCAGCGTGAGGTGGCACTTTTGTAGCTGTTTCCAGGTCAGTCTGGGTTGAATCCTTTTCAGCGTCTCCCAGGAGATGATTGAGAGCGCTGAACCGGTGTCCACCTCCATGGTACAAGGTTTACCTTCTAAGGAGAGAGAGAGTTTAATCTTATTAGGAGTTTGGGAAGTGTGGTTGGCGTGGTAACATGTGTAACAGTCTTCTACTTGCCTTTGGAGGCTAGGAGATGAGGGAAACTTCTGGGATGGAGCTCGTGCTGCCTGGCAGACTCTTGCGAGGTGACCTTTTTTGTGGCAGTTAAGGCAGCTGGCGTTTCTAAATCTGCAAGATGCCCGGGAATGGGCACCCCCGCAGGTCATGCACAAAGGAATCTGTTGCGGGCCACTGCTGTTTCTCTGTCTCACTCCTACCTGGGGCTCTCTCAGTTGCCTTAAACGATGGACATCAGCGGTTTCAGGGGGTTCAGCTTCACTCATCACTTCCTCCGAGTGGACGGTGGAAATGCCTGGCTTTGGTGCAGTGCCCTGAATCTCAGCCGTGGACTGCACGGATAGCTCAGCGGCCAGGGCTTCTTCCACCGCTTGGGAAAGACTTAGATCTTTCCGGGCTAGAAGGCGTCGTTGGAGTGTCTGATCTCTTACCCCGCAAACGAGTTGGTCAAGAAGCATATCGTCTAAGTAGTTCTTGAACTCGCATTGAAGCGCGGCTGTCCTCAGGGCTGCCATGTACTGGTTGATGGACTCCCCTTCAGCCTGCTTCCTCATCCGGAATGTGAAACGTCTAGCGATCTGGGAAGGTTTGGGAGAATAATGGTTAGAGAGGGTTTCTTGTATTTCGGTCCACAGGACATTTTTTATCTCACGTGGTGCAAAGAGCGCGGTGGCGGTGTCGAAAACCTCAGCGCCGCAGTAGCTTAGGAAGTACGACTTCTTTCTGTGTTCCGCGGCATCCGCCAGGCCAATGGCATCCAGGAAATGGTTGAAGCGGTTCTTGTAGGAGTCCCATTTCTCCTCATTGGGCTTAAATGGTGGGAATGCCTGATTGGCATTCATTTCGGGACTCTCAGCCTCTTAGTGGGGTAGGCTGTCTCTCTGGGTGGTCGTGGCCCTTGGATTTTCGCAGCTTCGAGTGTCTCTCTGGGTGGTCGTGACCCTTGGATTTGCGCAGCTTCGAGCACTGGCAGCTGTGGCTGCAACGCCCGTAGCTCCCCGTGAGCTACAACCTCGTGAAGGCCGTTTAAATCTCGCGCCTTCCGGGTGCACTGGCGGCGGTGGCTAACAACGCTGGAAGTAGCTTCAATGACTTCAGCTCAGTGTTTCGCTAGCTTGATTTGAATTCAAACGGCAGCGGTTTGAATTACGCGCTCTTTTTGTGAGCGGGGCGGCTGAGGCTGTCAGCACCGTGACTTTCAGCTCCGAACGCAGCGGTTTTGAATTACGCGCTCCTTTGCGAGCGGGGCGACTGAGGCTGTCAGCGCCGTGACTTTTAGCTCCGAACGCAGCGGTTTGAGCTCGAGCTCTCAGTGAGCGAGGCAACTACGATCTGGATGCCGTGGCTTCAGCTCTTTTGCCTTCGGTGCTTCTGGTTGGCCGGCAGTATCCCATCCTCGTCACCAGTGTTGTGGAGCGAAGGGACAAACGCAGCCAAGACCAGAGCATATAAGTAAAGGCTTTATTCAGGGGAATAAAGGGTTGCTGAGTCTGCCCGCTAACAAGGCAGACTGCTGGAGAACAACAACGGCTGGCTCCATCCGGCAGCTGGCTTTTATAGCCGATTGCCAAACGAAGCCAACCAATGGGAGCTGCTAATGCTCCCGCCTAAAGTGCGGACCTGGTTGGGAATTCCAACCAGCTCCAAAGACATAACAACCTCCTCTACGGATTTCATGATCTGTTCGATAAACATGATAATCTCTTACTGTGGTAATGGAGTCAGGGAGAGATCCATTTAGCCATGTTTTACAGACAAATATAATGTCGAATTTAGCCGTATTTAGTAAGAGGAGAAATTCAGGTATTTTATTTACAAGGCTTCTTGCATTGAGTAGCTTGCCTTTCAGGTCAGTTGTGGTTGGGATAAAAGATACCAGGATAAACAAATAGATAGACTTCATAATAAAATCAGAGGGTGAATCAGGTAGGACCTGATGGAGACAAACATAGCCAACAACTGAGGGATACTATTATGGACAGTATTATACCTATGCTAATAAAGTGGTATGGTCTAAATGTGTGTGTGTGTGTGTGAAAATATGATTTGTAAAAGCAATATTCATACAAACCTGAATATATTAATTTCCTCCCTCTCAAGTTAAATTCACATACTTTCTGATTCTCCTTTATTACAGTGTCTAAATTTATAAGGGGATATAAATATTTAACTTGTGACACAAATCATCCTATAAAATGTTAAAATATCAGCTATGAATCAGACTTCACTGAAAAGAATTATTAAAATACACATAGTAATTACTAGACTTATCCTAGGAACAATCATTTACACATATCCATTATTTAGCTGCCTTTTTATTGCAGCATTTTTACAACATAGGCAGGGTACATGTAATACTGAAATTACTGAGTTAGTATTTCAGGTGGATTTCCCTTTTCCACTTTTATCCTCATCCCTCATGTTTAGGGTCTTGTCTCAAATCAATTCTATCACAGCATGGAGTTCAAAGGGGGTGGAATAGTCCATCTTCTCTAGCACTTCTCATTCATTTGAATAAAAGAGTCCATGGGAAGAGTGTGAAATTTCTATAAAAACTAGATCTTTCTGATGATCCAAATAACCAAGTCTGTTGTTACAACAGGTAAATACCATATTTTTTTGTATATAAGATGCCAACAGAAGTGTCAACTCGCACACCCATTTTCCAAGGCTGTGGCAGAAACAAAGCATCAAAAACAGCATGATGGACACTGCAGTGCCTCTGAGAATATCTAAAATCCATGCACTTTGGTGCTTTTCTCCCACCCTAAAGGAAGGAAGCAGGGCTTGGTTACAAGGGAAAAGATGTGAGCTATTTTAAGACTAGCTGCAAAAAAAAATTATATGAATGCTCCCTGTGCCATGCCATGGGGCTTTCCCCACCCGTCACCACCCAGGTGCCCTCGCTTCTCCCAAGCATTTCTTTGCCTACCTGATTTCCAGCTCTGTCACATTTCTCACCATCGTGTGCAAGGAAAGAAAAGTTTGTATGGAGCTAAAAAACAAAACTCTCTCAATCAATTCCAACTTCATGATATCTTTTTCTTTCACGAGAAGTTGGAATTGATTGATTGAACTTTTTTTTTAGCCCCACACAAAGTTTTGTTTCCCTGCACATGATGGGGAGAAACGCGATGGAGCTGGAAATCAGGTAGGCAAATAAATGCTTGGAGAATTTGGGGGAAGCGAGGGCGTCTGGGTCATGGTAGGTGGGAAAAACTCTTCTGCCCACAAAAACCTCGTCTTTGGTGGCTGATACTGAAAGGCAGAGCAAGAGCTGCCTGGAAGAAGCCAGTTGGCCCGGGAGTCAGGAATACCCTTTCTGATAAACTGAAAGACAAAAAGGATAAGTACAAAAAAATGGAAAGAGTAACACATAACTAAGGCAGAATATCAGCAGAAATCACGAATCTGCAAAGATGAGGTCAGGAAAGAGAAAACTCAGAATGAACAAAGAATTGCTGCAAAAGTCAAAAATATTTTTTAAAGCTTATTTCAACATATAAATAACAAGAAAAAAGGGCACGGAAACAGTAGGTCCATGTAAGAGAGAAGGTGCTAAGGAAGTATCAGGGAGTAAGAGAGAAAGCAGAGGTGCTTAACTCATTATTTTCATCTGTCTTCACACAATAAAAATATGCCCAACCTACCAAAAATATAACTGTAAAAGACAGACTAGAAATATAAATTAAAACAATCATGAATATAGTAAGAGAACATATGTTTGAAATTGATGAACACAAATCACTGGGACCTGACTGATTACATCCCAGAGTTCAGAAGGAGCTGGCAGATGTAATTTCAAAACTATTATATCATGTGTTTTACAAATTCTGGAGCACAAGGGAACTATTGGAGGACTCGAAAAGAACTGATATGATTCCCATCATCAAAAAGTGGGGGAGGAGGAAAAGACCCAGGAAACTACAGACCAATCAGATTAACACCAATATCTGGGAAGATCCCGGAAAAGATAATAAAAAAATAGGTCTGTGAACATCTAGAAACAAATAAAGTTATAACTAGAAGCCATCGTGGTTTGTTAAAAACAGATCATGCCAAACCAATCTTATTTCATTCTTTGACAAAGTGATTAAATTAGTAGAACAGCGAAATGCTGTTGATATAGTATACTTAGACTTCAGTAAGACGTTTGACAAACTAGACCACACCCTACTTAAGTTAGAAAAATTTAAGACAGACAACATCACCAACAGCTGGATTTGTAACTGGCTGACAAACCATATTTAGTACCTTAATGTTACTAAAACTACATGGAGGGAAGTAAGCAGTGGGGTACTCCAAGGTTCCATCGTAGACCCAGTACTCTTCAATATCTTCATGAATGACTTCAATTAGAGAATAGAAGGAGAATTCATCAAATTTGCCAATGACACTAAACTGGCAGAAATAGCCAAACCTCCAGAAGACAAGCTCAGGATCCAAAAAGAACCTGACAGATTTGAACAATGGGCCCTATCCAACAAAATGAAATGTAACATGAAGAAAAGCTAGATGTTACATTTGAGCAGGAAAAACCAAAGGTACAAGTACAGATTAATTTAAACTGGTTTCAAAAACAGTAACAGTAAGAGGCACTTTGGAGTCCTAATGGACGATCACTTGGCAGCAACCAAAGAGGCTAAGAATATCCTTGGTTGTATAAACAGAGAAAAAGAATCAAAATCACATGAAGTATTAGTACTTCTTTATAAATCCTTAGTAAGACCACATCTGGAATACTGCATCCAGTTTTGACCACCACATCACAAAAAAGATGTTGAGACTTTGAAAAAATGCAAAGAACAACTAAGATCCTTAATGACCTGATGACAAAAACATACCAAGAATGGTTACAGGAATTAGGTATGGCTCATCTAGAGAAAAGAAGGACGAGGGGTGACATGATAGCAGTATTCCAGTATTTCAGGGGCTGCCACAAGGAGGGGGTCAACTTATTTTTCAAAGCACCAGAAGGCAAGACAAGAAACAATGGATGGAAACTAATCAAGGACACTTACTTTTTAGATTTTGGATAATCAACTTACTGCCACATAGTTTTTCATGACAGACGTTTGGGAAACCACTAAATAAATGCAGTTCCCCCTTCGTGGTTTTAAACATTTTATGTTGTCCACTTCACATTCTCAACACTACAGTGTGAATAATCAGGGATCAAATTCAAACAGTTTTGTGAGAGATTTGGAGGAGGAAGCAAGAGACATATTAAACTGCCATCTTCTCAGAGAGCGAAGCATCACAAATATTTCCCAGTAACACAGGAGGATAACTTGGTTGATTTAAAAATTTCTTTGAGGGATTATTCGGTGGAAGCAGGATATGGGAAGTGTCCTCATGAAACTTTGCACTTTGCAAACTTTGCAATACACTCCATCTTTTGAATGATAAAACACTCAAGATAATAAAAACGGTAAAATCACAAAATACTTCTTGAATTACCTTCATCTGTTGCCTATAGGACATCAGTGCAATTACCAAGACAGATTCCCAAGAAACAATTGACAATACTAAATGTATGGAATAATGTGGCTCAAATATTAGGGCATGTTGTATCATAGCTTCACTTTCCATGCGGCAAGTTAACTGAGATAACTGAAACTAAAACATTCCTTCTCTCAAGACTAACCATTAATCCCAAACAACAAAAAGTCATAAACATGAATAATAAGTAAAAGCTCTGGTCAATTCAAATGCCTTTCTAAGAGCAGCTAAACAATATCAACTTCTCCACATAGAAATGTAGGCAGCTTCATTTCAAACATTGCTCAATGATTTCTAAGCTTAAATGTAAGTAATAGTCCCCATTTATTTTATTACTCTTCACCTTACTTAACTTGATTACCAAATACCAAGTCAGTTTGTATATGAGGTTTCCTCATTACCATTTCTGCCTCATTACATAAGGTAATTCACCATTTCTTGGGTAAAGGCAGGACTTCCACAACATTTTGAGGTTTCAAGGCATTTTTAGAGATGCAACTGACTTCCAGAGTGTCCTCATTAACTTTTTTTTGTGGTACTTGAGCAAAAACCCACATTATTAAATATTGATTTCCTTTCTTTCCAGAGCTACCAATGTTACCATTTTTCAGTCTTACTTGGTATGCTACTATTTATTTTATTTTTTATTTTATTTTTATTTGTCAATTGCTTCCAAGATAATAGGTATAAGTAAAAACATAGTTATGAATACATGGATACATATAAGAAAAATAAAAAAAATAAAAGAAACAATAGGACAATAATAATAAATAATAATAAAACAATAATAATAAAATAATAAAATAATAATAATAAAATAATAAAACAATAGTGTACCTGTGGTTAATTGATTTCTAATTTTGCATGTTCATCTTTTATGAGGTCCTGTAGCAAGGCTACTCAAAGAGGAGGTGATTATCTGTAATCCACAGAAATAAACTCTCACCCTCAATACAAAGCTTAGGAGATGTGTCCAATAACAATCTTTACTCCACATTAACCTTAGTCCACTTCCCATCCATTGCCCACCACAAACAAGGCTCAATAATTGACTCTATGAAGGACCCTTTCAGTATGCCTTTCTACTGCAGCAATTAGGATCATTTCTCAGAGTAATTTTACTCCAGATAGGGAGAAGAAAAGATGGACTAGTTTAAAACAACCTCAGATCTTTTCCTTTTACTATAGCAGTTCTCTTGCAGTTGAATCAAAGAGTCAGTGGGAAGAATACATGAATATATTTTATTTATTTTTATTTTAACTTATTTATTAAGTTCAATAAATAAACATATTTATTTAAGTTCTTAAACTTAAATAAAGTTTAAGAATTTTATTTCTTAAACTCTTCTTGCTGCTCTTCTTGCTGCAATCCTACTTTAGCTGGCAGCCCAAAATTATAGGTGTCCCAGACAAATCTTCAAGAGTCACATTTAGTTTGTGAAATCAGGATAGCTACGTAACTAAGTTTGAATATTTTGTTTTGTGATAACAGATAACAGAGACACTGATCTATCCCTTGGGTCAGGGGTGCGATTCAACTGATGTAACAACTGGTTTGGTGAGTGCGTACTTCATGTTTTAAAAAGCTCTAATACTTACCTTCTACAGCAGCCCCTGTGAAGAAAACAGCTGAGGCACGACAAACTGCTCTGCCACGTGAATCAGCTATACTCTAAAACAACATAATAAAGAACAGGGGATGGGGCCAAATGCTCACTGGAACTACCGGTTCACTCTGGTAGAATCCCACCTTTGCCTTGGGTTCTATCTAATGTGGTAAATCCCTGCTTCTATGGATTTGGTGCTTAGTGCCTGTTCTTGTGTTGTTATGACAAGTGATCAGTGCTGCCTTTTACACACACACACACACACACACACACACACACACACACGCACACCAGAGCAGGGATCTGCAACCTTAAACACTCAAAGAGTCATTTGGACCTGTTTCCCACAGAAAAGAAAATATCGAGAGCCACAAAATCATTTTCATATCTAAAATGAAGATAACACTGTAGATATATTTTTATGCTTATAGTATACTTAACTCGGTACTATTTCTTCTGGGCCTTAGGTGGAAAAAGAGCTTTCCTATCACTTGCAGGAGACGTTGTGGATTAATCTGGGAATTTCTATGAGGAAATTCTAATTTACTGGAATTGCATCTTTGGCTTAATTGTAATTATATAATTCAATTAAATTTGAGGGCTTTCATATAATTGTTTCTTCCACTTCAGGAATAATGATAAAAATGATGATTTCTCATTCACTTCTTTACTACTAGTGGAAACAAAATAGGCAACCATAAATGTCACCTAAATTTGGAACTCTATATTTGGATTCTGATGGATATTTATTGCTGTGAATGATTTTGCAAAATAGTGCTGGGAAGACTTTCCACAGATAAGTTTACAAAGCACCATTTCTTGATTGTGTATTCTAACTTGCCCTTTTGTACTATACCACTGCATTTTGGATTCAAATACAAAAAAATATTTTGGAGAGTGTTCTGTATGGACATTTGCATTCTTGGAATCCTGCACCCCTGATTGGACAAGCGCACAGTAACCGGATTGGTCGAGCGCGCAGCACTGATTGGCCGTTCCGAAGTGACCGCGATTGGCCAAGCCGATCGTGGGCGATTCGAACGGCTGTCATTGGCCGCGGCGCCCGACACCAGTTCAATATAAGCCGCCGCACACCCAGCCGGTGGCAGATTAAAATCTGAAATAAAAAGAGCTTAAAACCAGTCACTGCCTCGTGTCTTTTATGATCGTATCGGCCGATACGACACTGGCAACGAGGGTGGGATCCTGAAGCAAGACCCACATTGCACCTGGCACGTGGAACAGCAATGGGCAACATGGCCAGTGGCACCGCGTCACCCGCACTCTTCAACCAAGCTGCCGAGGACTGGGAATCCTACATTGATAGATTCCTCATGTTCTTGGAGAGCAGCAATCTCAAAGACACAAATGGGCAGAAAAAAAGGGCCGTGTTCCTGACCCACTGCGGGCCCGCAGTGTTTAAGATGGCGAAGGCCCTTGCCAAACCCCTCGACGTAAAGGCCATGGATTGGGCCAACCTCGAGCCCCTGCTGCGAAGCCACTACGCACCCGCTGTGCCCACCCTCATCCGCCGACACGATTTCTACCGGCAGGATCAAAAACAGAGTGAGAGCATCAGCGATTTCATGGCTGATCTATGGGACCTCGGGGGCCTGTGCGGGTTCACCAATCTTGACAAAGCCCTGCAGGACCGCATCATCCACAGCCTCAAAGACCCCATCCTGCAAAGCCGCCTCATGGCGAGGGGCGACATATCCCTCACTGACGCCCTCGCCGAGGCAACCGCAGCGGAAGTGACCAGGAGATCGGCGGCCCAGATGCGGCAAGCGAGTGCCACGGATTGCCCAGCCACGGCTGAGATGACCCCAACCCCCGAGAGGCAGACCAAGACCACCCGCCGAACAACCACCTCCACACAGCACGGCGACTTCAACTCCCCCACCAACTCTGAGGACAACAAGGAAGACATCCACCAGCTACAGACGAAATGAGACCGGCTCAAACAGTGGAGCTGCAAGTCGAGGTTCCAATGCACCGGGTGCAGCGGCGATCACCCACGGTCGGAATGCCGGTTCTTCGACGCAATATGCCGGCACTGCGACAAACAGGGCCACATCGCCAAGACGGACTGGGAGGAGCAACTCGCATGGGACTTCCAAGAGGTCTTTGACGGCAGCCTAGGCAAGTACCGAGGGGCCCCGATAACCTTCAGCC
Organism: Pseudonaja textilis; assembly: GCF_049901715.1. NCBI lineage: Eukaryota > Metazoa > Chordata > Lepidosauria > Squamata > Elapidae > Pseudonaja > Pseudonaja textilis. Next base: position 29,090,458 of record NC_141990.1, on the reverse strand, counting down.
TAGACCCCGCCATCGCCCCAATCCACCTCAAACCCCGGCAAGTACCCTTTGCACTCAGGCCCAAAATCGACGTGCTACTAAATAAGCTCATCGAACAGGGAGTACTCGAGCCAACAGACCATGCCAGGTGGGAGACCCCCATAGTCACCCCAGTAAAACCAGACAGGTCAGTGAGAATTTGCGGTGACTATAAGGCCACCCTCAACCGTGCGCTGCAACAAAGTGCTTACCCCGTCCCAGTGGTACAGCACCTTCTGCACTCACTGGGGGGAGGCAAGATTTTCGCCAAACTCGACCTGGCAGAAGCTTATCAGCAACTGCCGGTTGATGAGGAAAACGCAGAAGCACAAACCATAGTCACCCACCACGGGGCATTCTGCTGCAAGAGGCTCCAGTTTGGAGTCAGCGTAGCCCCGGGGGTCTTCCAAAGTTTAATGGAGAGGCTGCTCCAGGGCATCAAAGGGGTAGTGCCCTATTTTGATGAAGTGCTGGTGTCAGCGGCTGACCAAAAACAACTGGAAAGCCGCCTTAAGGAGGTGCTTCAAAGGTTCAAAGACACAGGGCTAAAAGTCAAGAAAGAGAAATGCCAGCTGCTCACAGAAAGAGTTGAGCTTCTAGGGTACCTCCTAGACCAGCACGGGATTCACCCAACAGAAAAAAAAATCAGAGCCATCAAGGAAGCCCCCAGACCAAGAAATAAAACCGAATTGCAGGCGTTTCTGGGGTTGATTAACTTCTATAATGTTTTCCTGCCCCAAAAGGCAACCGCGGCAGAACCGTTGCATAGGCTGCTCGACAAGACAGCCACCTGGAGCTGGGGAAGGCGAGAGGAAGATGCATTCAACTGAACAAAAGACCTGCTCACATCGGACGCTGTTCTCATCCAATACAGCAAGACACTACCCCTAACCGTAACGTGAGATGCATCCCCTTTCGGTGTTGGGACCATCCTCAGCCACACCCTCGCCAATGGAAAAGAAGCACCCATCGCCTTCTTTTCAAGGACTCTCTCAAAACCGGACAGCCAGCTGGACAAGGAGGCCCTGGCAATCATCGCAGCCGTAAAGAAGTTCCACAAGTACCTTTATGGCAGGACTTTTTCCATCATCACAGACCACAAACCGCTGCTCAGAATCCTGGCGAGAGACAAGGCCACCCCGAGCATCCTATCCCCGAGGATAACAAGGTGGTCCGAATTCCTCGCCACCTACAATTACCGGCTGGACCATCGTCCATGTAGGTCAATCCCGCACGCAGACGCATTGAGCCGCACGCCGCTACCCGACCTGGACGCTGACCCAGCACCCGCCATGTCCACCCTGAGTATAGAGACCTTACCCAACCTCCCCCTAACCGCGTCAGACATTGCCCTGGCAACAAATAAAGACAAACATCTGGCGCGGGATCTAAGATGGGTAGAGAAAGGGTGGCCGGAAAAAGACGATGATGAACAATTCAGAACCTTCCAGAGCTGCCAAACAGAACTCTTCACACAAAAGGGCTGTTTACTGTGGGGAGACAGAGTCATAATCCTGGAAAAACTACAGAAAAGTGTCTTGGACATGCTGCACGAAGGGCACCCTGGCATCGTTAGAACAAAAGCCCTGGCCAGAAGTCATGCCTGGTGGCCAGGGATGGACAAAGAAATCAAAGCCTGGGTGGCATCGTGCAAGCAATGCCAAGAATCCAGACCGAGCCCTCCCGCCACCCCAATCCTGGAATGGGAAACCCCCAGAGGGCCATGGTCCAGGATTCACATAGATTTCGTGGGACCCACCAAAGGACACACGTTCCTGGTGACGGTAGATGCTTACTCCAACTGGCTGGAGGTAAGCAATATGAGAACAACCACCACAGAAACCGTCATCAAGGAACTCAGCAAATTATTCGCAACCCACGGCCTCCCAGATGTCAGCGTATTGGACAATGGCCCCCAGTTCACCGCGCTACCCTTCGAAAGATTCCTGGCAGAACGGGGGATTCGGCACACGTTGACAGCACCAGCTCACCCAGCAGCGAACGGAAGGGCGGAAAAAATGGTCCAATTCACAAAAAAGACGATTCAAAAAATTGAAACCGGGGAAATACAGGACAAAATCAACAGGATGTTATTCATACAACACATAACCCCAAACACAACAACGAACAAAAGCCTGGCAGAACTGCTGATGGGAAGAAAGCTGTGATCACCACTCGGCCGCCTGCATCCCACATACAACCCAGAAAAACCCTCCGACTCCTCCAGCAAGCACCGGACATTCACACCTGGAGACACAGTCTATGCGAAGAACTTCACAGGGGACCCACTCTGGATACCGGCAACGATAACCCAGGTAATGGGTCCCCGCTCGTACTGGCTACTAACAAACGATGGGCGAGAATGGAAACGACACATCGATCAGCTAAGATCGAGAACCACCGCGGGAAATACAACCGACACGCAAGCACACAGAAACAGAGAACCAGGAACAGAGAGGGAACGCCAAAACACCAACCAAGAGGGGAGGGAAAACCCCAAAGAACAAAACAGACAACCCCATCAAAAAAGAAACCAGGAATACTCACCTACCGAAGCACCAGGGAATGACCCGCTCGAAGCCGCACCTGGAAGAAGCAGCCAAGCCAGCTCGACCAGCCTGGGAAGCCCGAGTGGGAGCAGCCAAGCCAGCTCGACCAGCCCGGGAAGCCCGAGTGGGAGCAGCGAAGCCAGCAACTCGACCAGCCCGGGTAGCCCAGAAGGGAGCTGTGGCGAGAGGCCTGACTCACCCTTCCAGGCGGTTCCATCACCGAGGCGGAGAGCGATACAGATCCTGACCGAACTGGCCGGCAGCCAAGAGACAACTAACCTGCGCAGGTCCAGTAGGCAAGTACGGAGCCCCACCTACTTACGGGACTATGTCACGTAGGACCAAACCAAGAGGGGAGGGGTGTTCTGTATGGACATTTGCATTCTTGGAATCCTGCACCCCTGATTGGACAAGCGCACAGTAGCCAGATTGGTCGAGTGCGCGGCACTGATTGGCCGTTCTGAAGCGACCGCGATTGGCCGAGCCAATTCAAACGGCTGTCATTGGCCGCAGCGCCCGACACCAGTTCAATATAAGCCGCTGCACACCCAGCCGGCGGCAGATTAAAACCTGAAATAAAAAGAGCTTAAAACCAGTCACTGCCTCGCGTCTTTTATGATCGCATCGGCCGATACGACAGAGAGCACAGAGAAAGGAATGCTGAGCCTGTTTGCAATTCTTTAAGACAGCTGCATTTTTTTCCTGGGATTATGCAGCTTCCTAGGATTATGCAGCTGCCTTTCTTCCCCAGAAAAGGGCATATTTTGTTTAAAGAATTGCAGACAAATGCATCCCTGTCCACTATAGCAATGCAGAATTCTATGCTTATAATTTTTCTGCTTTATCAAGATAGGTGGACAAAACTCTGGCTGCAGATAGCTCTCTTTTTCACATTACAGGAAAGTTCAGAAATGGATCAGTGAGTTAACAATTTTGGGCCAGTCATTCCCTCTCTCAGCCCAGCTTACCTCACAGGACTGTGGTGGGAGAATAGGAGGAGGAGGGATATTGGAATGTTTGCTGCTTTGAATTACTTATAAAAATAATGATGAAATATAAATAAAGAAATAAATGGTTTTTCTGAAAGAAGATGTTTTGCTGTGTTTTGCTTCCCATTTTTAAAAACGTTTAGACATATTTTGAAGAATACATAGATACAGGTGGAATAGATAAATTGCCAAGCAAGTAGAGAGGTATGTACAGGCTTACATTGGCCCTCTGGGTGGTACAAATGGGGACCCCAGACCTCAGATAATTAGTAGAGCACATAGAGATCCAGTAGTCATTAAATCACCATTCTGTCTTCTTTTTCAATACTGCAAATCCACCCTTCTGAGAGACCCTTTCTTCAAATTCAAAATAGTCAAAATAGTCAACATGAACAGTTTGTAAGAAAAATTATCATATGCTCTTATTTAAATCAAATACGAAGTAATTGTGTGGAAGCAGGATCTAATATGTTTATTTTCACAAAGCATTGTTGCCAAAAATAGTTGTTTTCAATTCTAAGGTACTTCTAATGAACTGCCATTTAATACCTTTTGCTCTCAGTCACCAAAATGGAATACCTCCAAAAGTTTCCAAGAGCTTAATTCCAACATTTAAAATCTATAGGGTCACTAGGAGTTGATGTATAATCCATTCCAACAACACAAATGTGCAGGGCTTTCTCCTCAAAAGTCCCTCATGTTATTTTCTAATGTATTTAAAAAAAAAAATCTTCCCTTGCAGCGGATAAAAGGCAGACAGAATTGTCAACTCGCGCACCCATTTTCCAAGGCTGTGGCAGAAGCAAAACTCCAAAAACAGCACGATGGAGACCGCAATGCCTCTGAGCATATCTAAAATGTCATGCACTTTGGTGCTTTTCTCCCACCCTAAAGGAAGGAAGCAGGGCTCTGTTACAAGGAAAAAGATGTGATCTGTTTTGAGACTAGCTGCAAAAAAATATATATATAAATGCTCCTCCTGTTGGAGGAGCCTGCGGGGAACCAGGAGGTGGCGCTTCAAAAAATGACACCCCGCTTCCTTGGACTCACCCACTCTCCACGAGAGCTTCACTTTCCAATTCAGCCAATCACGCAGAATGCCAGTCATGGCTGTGAGTGCCCACAGTTCCACGCCCTTTACCCACGTCCCATCACCATGGCAACCAGCCCTTTTGCGCTACCATAACTAAAAAGATGTGAAGCGTGGCCCACCAAGTAGCTCTGGGGAGAATGATGTGAGTTTGTGCAGATGTGTTAAATTGGCTCCTCTGCTGAGCCTGCCAATAAGCCGGGGAATGCGGTTTGTGGGTGAGAGCATTGCAGTTTAGAAACTTCACTGTAGCACCCCATCCCACCCTCGAGGTTATTTCAAATCACTTTAGGAAAGTTGGTGGTGATTTTAATCATGAGATGCCTTTTAACTTTTGATTAATCCTGCAGTTGTTATGTCCCCTTTTTTCCCTCCTTCACCTCCTTTGATCTGAAAAATTGCTTTCTGTCTCCTCGGCTTTTGAAATCTAGCACTCTTGGATCAGCTGCTTGGCCTCAGAAGCCAGAAACATGGCACCAGATTTCAAAAGCCAAGGAGCTCAGTGCTACAAGGAGAAGAAATGCCAGGAAGCCATTGGCAAGAGGCCTTTGGAAGGGAGAGGGTGAGGCACATTCAGTCAGCATTCAGAGGCAAATGGGAAATGGTGGGAAAAGGTGCAGGTGAAGGAAAGGCCATGTCCTTGTGCTTGGTGGCAGGAGGAGGTACAGCACAATGGGGCTGATTTGTTCACCGCCTACTGAGCCACTGACCAACTGACCAACCCGATTTAAGCTGCTGCTGAGCCTACTGTAGAGGATACTGTGGGGTTAGTTTGGCCTGGCAAATCACCCCCAGGCTATCAACGTGGATTCTGGGCACTGCGCTACAATGTAGAAATGGAAAATGGAGCAGCCAGCATGAGGGAAGGAGGAGGAGCAGGGAAAAGAGTGGGAAAGTGGCCTCCTCCTCCTTACCTCACACCAGCCACTCTGTTGCCCATATTGCCACTACAGTGTCCTGTCATGGAGCTTTTCCCACCCATCACCACCTAGATGCCCTCACTTCTCCCAAGCATTTCTTTTTTTTTTTAGAAAAAACTTTATTAATTTTACTTTTAAAAAAACAACAACACAGCTACAAATTATATACAACAAAAAGACAAACAGGTCTTGGCATAGGCCAAGAGGGAAAGAGAGGAAAGCTTGAGAGAGGAAAGAGGGAAAGGTAAGGGAAGGGGGGGAAAGAGTAGGGAAAACAATTATAATAAAACCATATTTTTGTGACTGTCTGTAAGGTCCTTTCTTCTTCAAAACTATCATCGGCGGTGCTTTTCTTTATCTCTGCTTCGGAGGCCCTTGGCCTTAATTTTCCTAGAGGTGATCTGTTATGTCCGTGGAACTGGTGGGGGTTCCCAACCAGGTCCGCTGTTTGAGCGGGAGCACCAGCCGCTCCCATTGGTTGGCTCCGTTTGACAGTCGGCTATATAAGCCGGCTGTCGGGCAGAGCCAGCCTGTTGTCGCCCGCTAGTCTGCAAGTTAGCAAGCAGACGCGACAACCCTTTATTCCCCGCAATAAAGCCTTGTTAGTTGTACGCTCTGGTCTTATGCCTCTTCCTTACCATCGCTCTACAACACTGGCGACGAGGATGGGATAGTCGAAGGCTAGCCAGACGCGTCTATTCAAAGAGCTGTAAATCACTGAGAGTGAAGTCACGAGCGCTGTAGCCGCAGCCGTGCAACGCTCACAAAGAGCGCGAAATTCAAACCACCATTACTCGAGCCGCAGTCACTGAAACGAGCCGCCGGCACCGTAACCGCGGCCGCCAACGCTCACTAAGAGCGCGAAATTCAAAAAAGAGCTACGTAACCCAGAGAGACAGTCACAGCCTGCGCTCTTTTAAGAGCGTGATTCCAAAGACGATTGAAGAAGACGAACCCGACACTTTCCACGATGAATGCTAATCCGCCATTCCCGCCATTCAGGCCAAACGAGGAAACGTGGGACTCCTACAAGAATCGCTTCAGCCATTTCCTCGATGCCATCGGGTTAGCTGACGCTGCGGAACACAGAAAGAAGTCTTATTTCCTCAGCTATTGTGGGGCTGCCGTTTTTGACACCGCTACAGCGTTAGTCGCACCACGCGCCATCAGAAGCGTCCCATGGGATGAGTTACAAGAAATACTCTCCAATCACTACGCGCCAAAACCATCCCAGATCGCTAGAAGGTATGCCTTCAGAATCAGGAAGCAGGCAGTGGGGGAGTCGATCAACGAATACATGGCTGCCCTGAGGACAGCTGCCTTACAGTGCGGTTTCAAAGAATATCTGGAAGACATGTTGCTGGACCAGATCGTCTGTGGGGTTAGAGACCTGAGACTCCAAAGACGTCTGCTGGCAAAAAAGGACTTGAATCTGGCCCTAGCCATGGAGGAAGCCCTGGCTGCTGAGCTCTCTGCCCAGTCAGCAGCTGAGATTCAGGGCACTCCATCAAAGCCCAGCAGTCCAACCGTCCATTCTGAAGAAGTGCTCAGTGAAGAAGACCCCACAGACTCATCAGATATTAACCGCCTTAAGCATCAGAAGCCTTCACAGGTAGGAGCGGGACAGACAAACAACTTCAAACAACCACCCTTGTGCCTAACCCGGCGGAGGCTCCCACTCTAGGGCATCCTGCAGGTTTAGAAACGCCATCTGCCTGAACTGCCAAAAGAAGGGTCACCTTGCTAGAGTATGCCAAGCAGGGCGCTCCTTGCCTCAAAGACCTCCACCACCGCCTATTTCCCAAAGGCAAGTGGAGGACTGCTATACCTGCTACCACGCTAACCATACTTCCCAAACCCCCGATAAAATTAAAATTTCTGTTTTCCTAGAAGGTAAACCCTGCAGGATGGAGGTAGACATGGGATCTGCACTCTCAATCATCTCCTGGGATACTCTGAAGAAGATCCAACCCAGACTGTCAAGGAAACAGCTCCAAAGATGCCACCTGACACTGCGGGACTACCAGGGCAAGAACATTCCTGTCCTCGGGAAAGGCAAGTTCCTCGTTCAATTCCAAGCCTTTAAAGGCCATTTGCCTTTAGTGGTTGTTAACGGTGCCCTCCCCAGCCTGTTGGGACTTGATTGGTTTCCTTCCCTTGGCCTTAGTGTAACTGGGATCCATGCTGTCTCAACTTCTGACGTAGATACATTATTTTCTGATTTTTCTGACGTATTTAGCAGTGATCTGGGTTGCTATTCGGGCACCCCCATTTCGTTTTCCGTAGATCCCCAGGCAATTCCTCTCCGCCTTAAGCCACGCAGGGTGCCTTTCGCCATCCGTCCTAAATTGGACGCAGAATTAGACAAACTACTTAAACAAGGGGTGTTAGAACCTACTGATTTCGCCAAATGGGAGACCCCCATAGTCACCCCACTCAAGAAGGATGGCAGTTTAAGAATCTGCGCAGACTATAAAACCACGCTCAACCGTTACTTACAGGTCAGCGCATACCCCGTCCCTGTTATTCAGCACCTCTTACACACATTCGAACCCGGTACCATTTTCGCCAAGTTAGATATGTCCCAGGCATACCAACAGTTCCCTGTTGATGATCAGACAGCTGAATTACAAACCATAGTCACTCATAGAGGGGCATTCAAATGTAAGCGCCTCCAATTCGGGGTCAGTGTGGCCCCGGGTATTTTCCAGTCACTCATGGAACGGATCCTCCAAGGTCTCCCAGGAGTTGTTCCGTATTTCGATGACATCTTAGTCTCAGCCACGAGCCAACCTCAACTCATTCAGAGGGTCAGGACAGTGCTAGAGAAGTTTAGGCAGCATGGCCTCAAACTTAAAAGGGAGAAGTGCGCCATCGCCACTAGGCAGGTGGACTTTCTGGGTTATAGGATAGATGTCTCCGGCATCCACCCAATCGAATCCAAGGTGAAGGCCATCCACGAGGCACCCACACCAACCAACAAGACCGAACTACAAGCCTTTCTGGGGCTTCTAAACTTTTACGCCTCATTCCTCCCGCACAAAGCATCAGTCGCTGAACCCCTACATAGACTCTTAGATAAAGACTCACCCTGGCATTGGGGACCCAAGGAAGCCCACGCTTTCAGATCAGTTAAATCATTACTCACATCGGAAGCAGTTTTAGTCCAGTTCGATCAACGCCTTCCTCTGGTCCTGGCTGCTGACGCATCCCCTTTTGGGATTGGGGCTGTCCTAAGCCACAGACTCCCCAACGGTTCCGAGGCACCAATTGCCTTCTTTTCTAGGACTTTCTCCTCGGCAGAAAGGAACTACAGCCAAATCGATAAAGAGGCCCTGGCTGCGGTGGCTGCAGTTAAGAAGTTCCACGAATTCTTGTTTGGCCACCATTTTGAACTTGTGACTGACCATAAACCTCTCCTAGGACTTTTATCTGGAGATAAGCAAACCCCGCAGGTACTTTCACCCAGAATGACCAGATGGACTTTGTTTCTGGCCGCCTACTCATTCAAGTTGGTGCATCGTCCTGGCAAGAACTTGAGCCATGCCGATGCCCTCAGTCGCTGCCCCCTGCCAGTCCCAGTCGAGGACCCTGCACCAATTCACGCCATCTTTGAGGTCAACGAACTCAAACTTCCAGTGACAGCCGAAGACATCGCGGCACACTCCAAAAAAGACAAAATAATCGCCCAGGTTCTGGACTGGGTGGGAAGGGGGTGGCCGGAAACTCAATGTACAGTTGACTTTGTTCCCTTTAAAACCTGCCAGCAGGAACTGTCGAGGCTACAGGGATGTCTATTGTGGGGCACAAGAGTAGTCATCCCAGCCACCCTTCGAGTACCCATCCTGAAGGTGCTTCACGAGGGCCATCTGGGCATCGTAAGGATGAAGGCGTTGGCCCGCAGCTACGTTTGGTGGCCCGGCATGGATGCTCAAATCGCCAACTGGGTAAGCTCTTGCCAACCTTGCCAAGAAACCAGGGCTGCCCCGCCCGCCGCCACGCCCACCAGGTGGGAAAGTGCTAGTGCCCCTTGGTCTCGCCTGCACATCGACCTGGCCGGACCAGTGCATGGCAAGACTTTCTTGGTGGTCGTGGATTCCTACTCCAAGTGGATTGACGTGGCCTTGCTTCCCACGACCACCACCCAAGCAGTAGTCAAAGCCCTGACACGTTTGTTTGTCACCCATGGACTTCCAGACACGCTGGTGTCTGACAATGGCCCGCAGTTCACGTCATGTGAGTTCAGTATGTACATGGCTAATTTGGGCATCAGACATGTCCTTACAGCTCCCTTTCACCCCGCTAGCAACGGGATGGCAGAGAGAGCGGTAAGGTCAGCCAAGGAGGCGCTCGCCAGGTTTGGCCAGGTAGACTGGCACTCTAAACTGTCTCGTTTCCTGCTTAGCCAACATACGACGCCCTGCACCACCACTAACAAATCTCCCGCCGAACTGTTAATGGGGAGGCGCCTTAGAACCACCATGGACAGGCTACACCCCCACTACTGCCCAGACACCCCTTTAGGGTCTGACAGTCTGGTCAGAGACTTTGCCTTGCAAGACCTGGTGTACGCCAGGAACTATGCAGGGGATCCTTTGTGGGTACCAGGTCAAATCGTGTCAGTCACAGGTCCAAGGTCCTACAGGGTCCTCCTGGAAGATGGACGCCTGTGGCGAAGGCACGTGGACCAACTCAGAAGGCGGCGTGCGACTGATACCAACCCAACCCGACCTGCCAGCGCCAACGTCTCCCTGCCGGTGCCAGACGGAAGCTCCCTGCGGGACCCGGTTTTCCCCGACGAACAGGAAGGTCTACTGGAGAGCCCGGGTTTCCGGCCAGGGTCACCGACTCAGCAGCCGAGCGTTCCAGTTTGCCAACCGGACCACGAGACTCGCTCGGGTCAGCCCGAGCAAGGGGACTCGCCGACTTCACAAGACACCGCGCCTGGGCAAGCCCATGCCCCGACGACCGTCGAGGCTCGTCCCAAAGGCCTGGACTTGTCACCAGCCAACAGTCCACCCGAACTACGACGCTCTGGTCACCAGCGGAGACAGCCAGCTTACCTGCAGGACTATGCGTGTTCCCAGCTGGGGGAAAGGAGTGTTATGTCCGTGGAACTGGTGGGGGTTCCCAACCAGGTCCGCTGTTTGAGCGGGAGCACCAGCCGCTCCCATTGGTTGGCTCCGTTTGACAGTCGGCTATATAAGCCGGCTGTTGGGCAGAGCCAGCCTGTTGTCGCCCGCTAGTCTGCAAGTTAGCAAGCAGACGCGACAACCCTTTATTCCCCACAATAAAGCCTTGTTAGTTGTACACTCTGGTCTCATGCCTCTTCCTTACCATCGCTCTACAACATGATCTATCTTTGGTTTAGCCAAATATACAAAGGATTCCAATTGCTATAATAGGTTGAGGATTCTTTATTTTTTAATGCTTGGGTTAGTTTGTCCATTTCGGCACATTGTAAAATTTTCTGAATAACCATAAGTTCAGTGGGGATAGAGAGTAGTTTCCAACACTGAGCAAATGCCAGTCTGGCTGCGGTTAAGATATGGATTGTAATATACTTCGATTTTTTGGATATTTGTTTATCAAAAATTCCTAGAAGGAAGGACTCTGGTTTGTACTCAATTGTTCCTTGGTTATTTCCTCTAGTGCCTAATTTTTTGCCAGTACTTCTGGGTTTCCTTGCATGACCACCACATGTGGAAGAAGGTACCTTCTATGTTTTGACATTTCCAACATTTGGGGCTCGTGTTGGGGTGCATCTTCGCCAATCTCGAAGGGGGCAGGTGCTATCTATAAAACATTTTATATAAGTTTTCTTTATAAGCTGCTGATTTCGTGATCTTAATGTTCCTGTTCCAGATCTTTTCCCATTCTGCTAGGGTAATGCTCCGACCCACGTTTCTGCTCCATGCAATCATATTTCCTTTGACAATTTCTTGTTCTAGTTCTGTTTCTAATAAATGTTTGTAAAATGTAGATATATTTTTTTTACTCGGTCCTAATAGAATTTTGTCTAGAGTCTGTAATTTATTGTAGATTCCAAATTCCTTGATGTCTTGTTTGTATCTACTATGAATTTGAAGATACACCCATTGATCAATTATAAATCCTCGCTCTTGTAATTCTTGTCGTGTCTCCCAAGCATTTCTTTGTCTACCAGATTTCCAGCTCCGTCACGTTTCTCGCCATCGTATGCAAGGAAAGAAAAGTTTGTGTGGAGCTAAAAAGCAAAATTCACTCAATCAGTTTCAACTTTGTGATATCTTTTTTTTTTCATGAGAAGTTGGAATTGATTAATTGAACTTTTTTTTCTCGCCCCACACAAACTTTGTCTCCCTGCACATGATGTCAAGAAATACAACGGAGCTGGAAATCAGGTACACAAAGAAATGCTTGGGGAATTTGGGGAAAGCGAGGGTGTCTTGGCCGTGGTGGGTGGGAAAAACTCTTCTGTTCACAAAAAGCTCATCTTTGATGGCTGACACTGAAAGGCAGAGCAAGAGCTTCCTGGAAGAAGCCAGTTGGAATACCCTTTCTGATAAACTGAAAGACAAAAAGGATAAGTACAAAAAATGGAAAGAGTGACACATAACTAAGGCAGAATATCAGCAGATATCATGAATCTGAAAAGATGAAATCAAGAAAGCAAAGACTCAGAATGAACAAAGAATTGCAAAAGTTAAAAATAATTGTTAAAGCTTATTTCAACATATAAATAACAAGAAAAAAAGGCAGCATCACCACCAGATGGATATGTAACTGGCTAACAAACCATATTTAGTACCTTAATGGTACTAAATCTACATGGAGGGAAGTAAGCAGTGAGGTACTACAAGGTTCCATCTTAGACCCAGTACTCTTCAATATCTTCATAAATGACTTAAATTAGGGAATAGAAGGAGAACTCATCAAATTTGCACGTGGCACTAAGCTGGATAGCCAACACTCCAGAAGACAAGCTCAGGATCCAAAACAAACTTGACAGATTTGAACAATGGGCCCTATCCAACAAAATGAAATATAATGTGGAGAAAAGCTAGATGTTACATTTGGGCAGGAAAAGCAAAGGTACAGATTAGATCAGTGGTCGCCAATGAGTGGGCTGTGGACCACTGGTGGTCCACGAGAAAATTTTGGTGATCTGCAGAGAAATGTCACCCCCAGAGCACCCCCCAAAGCAATTAATCAAGGTTGCGTGGGAACCCAAGGCTGCGTTGCCCACATGGTCTGTGGGAATCCTCCCCAACCACTCACTCATTACCTGCCAAACTTGCCTCCTAAGTTGCTATTTTTCCTTTTTTTCCCCTGACCATCAGCTGTTCTGCTGTGCTGGGAGATTTAGATTAACTAGAAAGCAGGAAATCATTGGATTTCTTCCTTTCTAACTAATCTTCTCTGCTTTTAAACTGAGCTGAACCTCCCTTAGGACTGAAGGTTTTATTATTCAGTTGCAGACTCAGCTAGCCAATGGCAGAAACACAGATCTCTAAGTGAATCTGTGATTCTGTGAGCAACTCTATCTGCATTCCTGATTTGCCTGATTTTGAGTAAAAGTTGCTCTTTTTTAAATAAAAAATTCAATATTTACCTAAATATTTATAATATTTACATACAAGCCATGCCCAGCCAGTCACATGACCACCAAGCCACACCCACAAATTAGGCTATGCTCAAGAACTGGTTGTTAAGAAATTTGAATCCCTCTCCTGCCTCTGTGTGTTTGTGTGTGTGTGTGTGTGTGAGAGAGAGAGAGACAGAGACAGAGACAGAGAGAGGGAGAGAGGTTAGATCAGATCTCTCTCTCTCTCTCTCTCCCACCAACATCAGCAAGCCACTGTCAGTCAAAATTTATATTAGTAGTCTCTGTGATTTAAAATTATGAGTTTGGTGGTCCCTGAGGTCCAAAATGTTGGCAACCCCTGGTCTAACACATCCTGAAATGTTCTCCTATCTCCTCCAGCTCTTCTCATTCAAAAGAGTCCAATGGAAGAGTAAGAAATTCTTTTATCTACCAGATCATCCTAATGATTCAGGTAACTAAGTTTGTTGCTACAGTACATAAATACATAGAGTACTTCCCCCAGTTGGCAGCCAAAGTTACATTCCAAGCAAATGTTGAACAGCACACCAGATTATTTTGAGAGAAAACATTTTTCTCCTTAAAAATATGCCATTTTTTCTTTTGAATTAAAACTAGAGAGCCAGTAAATTATCAGGCATCAAGGAGGGCCTCACTATTCCCGATAGAACATTATTGGGTTTTTTTGATGTAGTAGCTTATTTTCCTTGATTTGGTTCACTAGAGTTTTACCTTACCAATTTCTCAGCAGAATAAGTTCCATTAGTGTATTCGTGTATATACTTCTAATACCGCATTTCTATTGGGTAGTTCACAGAGCTTAATGATTGGTTAATACGACTATCTCTGATTGGCTGCCTAAGTGGCGGGAAGTTTGAATAAATGCCATTGGTTGCAAGCCGTGAGCAGCTGCTATAAAAAAGGTTGCCGTGGCTCGACTTTAGTTGAAGTTACTGGTAGCTAATAAAGAGCTGAATTCAACTCCGGTCTTCAAGTCTGCTTTGTCCTGACAATAGAACACTGGCGACGAAGGTGGGATTGGAAGAAAAAAGACCATAAGCACATGGCAACGACAGCCAAGAGACCAATGAGATGGCTGGCAACAATTCGCCACCCACTCCATTCAACCCAGCCAAAGAAGATTGGGAATCATATATTGACAGATTCCTGATGTTTTTAGAAAGCAACGAACTACAAGGAATCATTGACCAGAGGAAGAGAGCTGTACTCCTGACACATTGCGGCCTGACCATATTTAAAATGGTGAAGGCATTAGCAAGACCCAATGATGTTAAACAAATGGCATGGCCAGACCTGAATCGGATGCTGAGAAACCATTACACACCAGTCATATCCAATCTCATTAAAAGACATGAATTCTACAAGCACGATCAGCAGGAAGGCGAAAGTATAGGAGACTTCATAGCAGCACTAAGGGACATTGGGGGGGCATGCGAGTTCCTCAACATGGATGAAGCCATGAGGGATCGCATAGTCCTAGGGTTGAGAGATGCTACCCTACAGAGCAAACTACTCAACCAACCCAACATCACCGCAAATGAGGCCATTGCTGAAGCAACTGCAGCCAAAGCAGCAAAGAAGTCTGCAGCAAAAATGAAGCAGATGGATACAACCAACAGCCCAGGCCAGAACAGAGAAAAGAAAACCGAGGGGACCCAGAAACATTCTGCCACTACCGCTCACCACGAGGAGATTGAATCATCAACCGACTCTGAAGAAGACGAGGAGGTAAATAGACTCCAGTCTGAGAGGAATAAGAGAGAAAGATGAGGGAGAAAACCTGAGTTCCAGTGTGCGGGTTGTGGGGCAAACCCACTGTATTCTGAGTGTAATTTTTTGGATGCCATCTGAAGGCATTGTGAAAAATGGGGGCACATTGCAAGGGTCTGCCAAAACAAAAAGAGCTATAGTCCAAAAAGATGAGGCAGTACCACCCCCAGAACTAAAGAAAAGCCAACAGGAAATCACTGGAGCTGGGAACATAGGAGCCAACGGCTCAACAAAAAGGAAGAGACACACCAAACAATCACAATTGGGACAGCCAGAACAACAAACACCAAGAAGGTTCAAATCAATGTACAGATAGAAGGGGAGCCATGTGAGATGCAAGTAGACTCCAGCTCGTATTTATCAATGGTATCATGGAACACGATAAAAAACTTGATACCAGACATACAGTGAAGAGAACTCAAAGAGCAAAGCCTGATTATCAAAGACTGCCAAAGTAACAAAATACTGGTGGTAGGATTGGGACATTTCAAAGTAACTTTTAAAAAACACACTGAGATTCTGCCATTGACCATTGTTGACTGAGACCGCCCCAGCCTGCTTGGTTTAGAATGGTTCGAACCTCTTGGAATAGAAGTGACAGGAATCAACAGCGTCGCCACGATGGACTGGGAAAAAGACCTGATGGAGGAGTTCCATGACGTATTCGATGGGACTTTAGGCAAGTACCGTGGAACCCCTATATCATTTAGCCTAAACCCGAACATAGCCCCTATCAGGCTTAAAGCCAGATGTGTACCATTTGCATTAAGACCAAAAATTGATGAGCAACTGAACAAGCTCATCGTGCAAGGGGTGTTAAAGCCAACCGACCATGCGAGATGGGAAACCCCGATTGTGACCCCAATAAAACCAGATGGGTCTGTGTGCATCTGTGGTGACTATAAGGCCACCCTGAACCATGCATTGCAACAGAGCACATATCCCGTCCAGTAGTTCAACACCTGCTGCACTCTTTAGGTAGAGGAAAGATCTTTGCGAAGCTTGACCTTGCGCAGGCATATCAACAGTTACCAGTTGATCCTGAGACAGCAGAAACACAAACTATAGTAACACATAGAGGAGCCTTTAAGTGCAACAGATTACAATTCAGTGTCAGCATGACTCCCGGCGTTTTCCAGAGCCTGATGGAATGCCTCCTCCAAGGGTTAAAAGGGGTGGTTCTCTACTTCGATGATGTATTAATATCAGCTGAAAACTAAAAAACAACTAAAAGACTGATTAAAAGCAGTCTTGTTAAAATTTAGAGAAGCAGGACTCAAGGTTAAGAGAGAAAAATGCCAACTTGCTGCAAATCAGGTCGAGTTCCTAGGATATCTTATTGATGAAGCAGGAATTCACCCCACCAAAAAAAAAAAAAAAAAAAAATACGAGCAATAAAAGAAGCACCTAGACCCAAAAACAAAACGGACTTGCAGGCATTCTTAGGACTCATTAATTTTTATCATGTCTTGCTGCCATAGAAGGCAACAATAGTGGAACCACTGCATAGACTCCTTGACAAAAAAGCCATCTGGAAATGGGGCCCCCAAGAAGAAGCCGCATTCCCCAAAATCAAGAACTTAATCACATCTAAAGTGGTACTGATCCAATACAGTGACACACTACCCCTGACTGTCACCTGCGATGCTTCACCTTTCGGAATTGGCGCAATACTTTGCCACACACTACCAGACGGCAGAGAAGCACCGATCACTTTTTATTCCAAAACACTGTCAAAAACCGAAGGGAACTACAGCCAACTGGACAGGGAAGCCTTAGCCGCCATCTCGGGGGTAAAACATTTCCACGAATACCTATACGGTAGGGCATTTTCCTTAATTACCCACCACAAACCACTGCTGGAAATCCTGGCGGGAGACAGGGCCACCCCCCAACATCTTGTCTCCAAGAATGACAAAGATGGTCAGAATTTCTCACAGCCTACAATTACAAACTCACTTATCGACCAGGAAAAGCCATACCCCACGTAGACGCATTGAGCTGAGCACCACTGCCAGGATATGATGACGACTCAGCTCCCACCACGCCTACCCTGCAAATTGAAACGGTTCCAAATTGGCCCATCACCACATCGGAGATTGTCAGAGAAACAGCAAAGGATGCCCTGATGGCACAAATACTGAACTGGGTAAGTTGGGGCTGGCCAGAAAAAGAAAAAACTGAGACTTTTAAACCATGTAAGAACAGGCAAACAGAGTTGTCAATTGAGAAAGGGTGCATATTGTGGGGAGATCGGGTGGTTGTTCCAAAAAAATTGCAGAAAGATGTGCTAAACGTGTTACATGAAGGTCACCCGGGCATGGTAAAGATGAAGTCCCTGGCCAGAAGTTATGTCTGGTGGCCAGGAATGGACAAAGACATTGAAAGCTGGGTCAAAACATGTAACAAATGCCAGTCATCCAGACCCACTCCCCCTTTAGCACCGGTCCTTGACTGGGACACACCCAGAGGCCCCTGGTCAAGGATCCACATAGACTTTGCCGGACCAACAAAAGGATATACCTATATAATCACTGTGGATGCCTACTTCAACTGGTTAGAAGTCAGCATCATTCACTCAACAACAATGGAAGCTGTCACCAAACAACTAAAGAAGCTCTTCGCCACCCACAGTCTACGAGATGTAGTAGTATTGGACAATGGGCCACAGTTTACAACTTTAGCTTTTGAACAATTCCTCACAGAAAGAGGAATTAGACATGCCCTGACCGCGCCATCTCATCCGGTAGTGAACGGAAGGGCAGAATGCATAGTTCGTTATACCAAAGAAGCATTAGAGAAACTCGAAGGAAACGACATGCAAGAAAAAGTCAACACCATGTTCACCATCCAACATATAACGCCATGCACAGCTACAAACAAGAGCCCAGCTGAACTGTTGATGAGAAGGAAATTGCGTTCCCATTTGGACAGACTACACCCCACTTACAACCCCGAAAAGCTACCAGACTCTTCCAGTAAGTACTACTCTTTTTTGCCAGGTGACCTGGTATATGCCAAAAATCTTACTGGAGAACCATTGTGGTTACCGGAAACAATCACACAAATCACAGGTCCCTGATCATACCGCCTAATAACAACTGATGGCAGACCATGGAAAAGACACATCAATCAATTACGCTCACGATACATCGAATGCAACACTGACACCCCCCAGAACATGGAACAGACAACTCCACAAACACCACCAGAAAGGACAAAAAAAACCAGAGGGGGGGGAACCTTTAAATAATAAAGGAAATGAAAACCTCCCTGCTACAAACCACCAGCCAGAAGCCGAAAACCCCGGAAAAAATAAAAAGTACTTACAATTAAATGATAGTGAAAAAAGAGAGCTGAAGGGGAACCAGGAAAGAAGCAGCCAAGCCAACTCGACCTGCCCACACACAATGCCAGGGAACAACGAGAAAGGTCCAGTCAACCCAACAAGGCACGGCGGGAGTGGCATGGCTGAGGCACCCTTCCAGGAGATTCCAAGGAGAAGAGCAGAGAGGACAGCAGGCCTGTCCGAACCAGCAGAGACCAGCACAGAGACTGAATTGCGCAGGTCAACAAGGACTCACAACAGCCCTGCCTACTTGCGTGACTACGTCACGTAATGTTGGAACAAACCAAGAGGGGAGGGGTGTAGAGTATTCATGTATATACTTCTAATACCGCGCTTCTATTGGGTAGTTCACAGAGTTTAACGATTGTTTAATAACAACTATCTCTGTTTGGCTGCCTAGGTGGAGGGAAGTTTGAATAAATGCCATTGGTTGCGAGCCGCGAGCAGCCGCTATACAAAGGGCTGTCGTGGCTTGACTTTAGTTGAAGTTACTGGTAGCTAATAAAGAGCTGAATTCAACTCCAGTCTTCAAGTCTGCTTTGTCCTGGCGATAGAACAGTTCCCCTAGAATAAAAGGCACAATAAACAGACAGTTTGGTCTAGTGACTAAAGCAAAAGGCTATAAATCTGGATACTGAGTTCTAGTTCTAATTCCACACACCCCGCCCCACTCAAGTATGCTTCACTAGCTTTCTTTTCTCTTTCATTACAGTGTTTAAATTTATAAGGCAGGGGTGTCAAACTCGATGTCATGAGGGCCACATCAGGGTTGTGTTTGAGCTGGGAGGGACAGGGGGGCTTGGCCACGGTGGGCATAACCAGCTTAAGGCCACTCGTGCTGAAGGCCCCTATGGTGGTCTGAACACTCTGCCACTGAAAACGGAACTGGGGAGACATATGCAGTCTCCCTGAGCTCTGTTTTTGCTGGTGGAGGGCTGCAGGTGACCATCATGGCCGAAAATGGAGCCTGGAGCTCTGTTTTCACTGGCTGAGGTACTGCGGGCCATTCCTTTGCTATGTGCAGAGTGGTTTGCAGGATAACACTTATGAAGTATTAAAATCTCAGCTATGAATCAGACTTCACTGAGAACTATTATTAAAATGCAAAGAGAAATTACTAGTGTAAAGCCTAGGACCAATAGTTTTCACATATCCATTCTTTATTTGCCTTTTTCTGTACCATTTTTTGCAAATTATGCAGGGTACATGTAACACAGAAATTACTGAATTAGTACTTCATCTAGGTTTCCATTTTTCACTTTTATCCTCATCCCTCATGTCTTTTCTCAAATTTCTCAATCCTATCACAGCATGGAGTTCAAGGAAGATGGTATAGTCTAAAACACCTCAAAATGTGTTTTACATTACCTCTATCAGTTTGTATTCTTTTAGATAAAAGAGTCCATGGGAAGAGTATTGAATTCCTATATCTCCTAAATCTTTCTGGTGATTCAGGTAACCTAGTTTGTTGCTACAACAGATAAATACATATTTCCCTCAGTTGGAAGCCCACAATTATGTTTTGAGATAAAGGATGAATTACCATGTTTAGTTTACATCTAAGACTAAGTGAACTGCATAATTGCATAATCAAGTCATAGAATGGTGAATATTTTATTCTTTTTATTCTTTCCCTTATTTTATTGCTAAATAACATGTCAGTTTGTCCCTGAGATGTCCTCATTTCCCTCCCTGCACACACTCATTACACAAGATAATTCACCGTTTCTGGGGTAATACCAGGAGCTCAACATTTTTTCTACCCTTCAAGGCACTACTAGAAATATATACAGCCTTCACCTGCTTTCTTGTGGGACTTGAAAAAAGAACTGCATTATTAAACAATGGATTTCTTTTCAGAACTGCTAGTTTCACCATTTTAGTCTCACTGACCTACTAATATTCCCTGTGTCAGCCTTCAAGATTTTCTACTATTGCTTTGCATCTTTTGGCTGCCATAAGTAATGGGGGGAGGAGGGCGAAAAGTCTGGGAAGCGAGCTGGAGGTGTTACATTCTAGTATTGTATAATGAGGGCGGGGGATATAAACTCTTGCTTAGGTTTCTATTTCTTGCTTAACTTTCATTTCTCTGTGCATCTGCAAACCCTTATCAAATTATGCCAAGGTCAACAGACAGAATACTCATCACCACTTGAAGATGTCCACATGATGACATTCACAACTTTTAATTGGAAGAACCATTTGAACTATTGGGGGTGGGAACTTTGCCATCACTTTGTATATGTGATTTGTGCACCTATTTTCCCAGATTCAGAATTCTACGGTTGCTACCACTTCATTTTCAGTAAAAGATATCTTTTCTCTAATCTATGGAGTCTAAGTATTTCTTTCTTGAATTTTGAATGGAGCACCAACTGACATTATTCTTAATCTGCCTCTACCAGTCCACCCAGAGAAAACATCCAGTTTCTTCTGAGGGGGTCTGCACATCATGTCATCTCCAGCTAGTGACCAGGAGGACCTGGGCGTCATTGGAGGGCAAGATTCTTTGCTGATACCGGAGGTACGGGAAGCTGAATTATTAGCAGAGCTTAATCTGGGAGAGGTCCCAGCTGTGAAGCCCAGATGGTCATTGGGGGTTGGCTGGAAGGATCCGGAGGAAGATTTTCCCCCCCGCTAGGAATCACCACCCACCGGCATGGAAGAGAGGCGCCATGGCAAGAGAGGGAAAAGAGACATCTTTTACTGGATCAAGCCAGGCATCTCCTCAATGAAGCATTTGGACAACCCCACACTGCACAAAGGTATGAGGGAGAAGGAGGGGCAGCCCCAGCCAGAAGAAGCCGAGCAGCCCCCACCCCCATAAATCAACCTGATCCAGCTCAACAGCCAGCTGCAGCTCTGGGGGCCCCCGCGGGAGGTGTAATTCCTAGAAGGAGTAGAGCTCCCAGTTGCCTCCATTAGATGTGAAATATGGAGGAAATCCCAAAGACTTATAGCTCGCTTCCCAGACTTTTCCCCCTCCTCCCCCTGTTACTTATGGCAGCCAAAAGATGCAAAGCAATAGTAGAAAATCTTGAAGGCTGACATTCGGCCCTCCTGGAAAAAAGACATTAGTCCTACAAGAGAACAAGAAATAGATAGATAGATAGATAGATAGATAGATAGATAGATAGATAGATAGATAGATCGATCTTTGGTTGTTCGGGTTTTCTCCCGCGTAAGATTCGAAGTATCTAGGCAACGTGATCACTCTGAGAAGCAAGAGCCGAAGACGGAAGCCTGAAGATGATGAATGAGACTTAATCAAAACGTTGCCTAGATACTTCAAATCTTACGTGGGAGAAAACCCGAACAACCAAAGATCCACATACAAATACCATGAGAACCTCAGAATATATATATATATATATATATATATATATATATATATATATATATATATATATATATATATATATATATAATCAGGTAGATAAAATGGATACATTTCTGGGTTTATCAGGATACTTGTTATGAAAGGCTTTGATCAGCTTAGGGGCTCTAATGTCTTTTTCTTTGACCCACTCAGCTTGGGAGGAAGGGAAGTACTTCCAAGCCATGAGATATTGAAGCCGACCCCTCCATTTTCAAGAGTCCAGAATTTCTTTAACTTCAAAATGTTGTTCACCTTTGATCAACAATGGTATAGGAGGATCAGGTTGGGTAGGTCTTAATCCAGAAGTATGTTCAGATTTTAACAAACTAACATGAAAGACCAGGTGGATTCATCGAAGAGTTTTTGGTAATTTCAGTTGAACTGTTACAGGATTTACAATCTGTTCAATTGTGAAAGGACCCACATATTTAGGACCAAGTTTCTTTGACTTCTGAGTGGTTTGTAGATATCTAGTGGACAAGAAAATGTAATCTATAGATATGTAGTATCAATAGTTTAGCCAACGTTTTTGCAGATGGAATCTTGGAACAAGGTATGAAGTGTACTTGTTTGGAGAACAAATCGGTTATCATCCAAATAACCATGTTTCCAGCACTTTCAGGTAATTCTACTATAAAGTCCATCGAGATTTCTTTCCACGGAGTTGTTGGACTAGCCACATTTTGTAACAGCCCTGCTGGCTTACCGGGAGGTCTCTTTGCTGATGCGCAAATTGAGCAGCTAGCCACATAAGTTTCAATGTCCTTCTTCAATGTAGGCCACCAGAATTGCCGCTTGACCAGGTGTAGAGTTTTCATGAATCCAAAATGGCCAGCTGCTTTAGAATCATGAGTTTGTTGTAATATTTGGCTTCTCAGGGTCTCTGGTACATACAACTTTGTTCCCATCCAAGCCAAACCATCTCTAACTGTACAGTTATTCGAGTGAGACAGGAACCAGTCATCAAGTTTAAGGGCTTCTTTTAGTTGTGCATTCAGATCATTCGATAGATCCACTTCTTGTTTCTTCTTTTGAGCTCTAGTGACCACTGGGGTGGCTAGCTGTTTGGTTGAGACAATGGGTCATATCACTTCCCGGTGAACACTATTATATTGAGGCAGCCTCGATAAAGCATCCACCATGAAATTCCTCCCCCCTGGAATGTACTTCAATGAGAAATTAAATCGTTTAAAGTACTGGGCCCATCGGACTTGTTTAGGGGACAGCTTTCGAGGTGTTTTTAAGACCTCCAAGTTCTTATGATCAGTCCATACCTCAAATGGGTGCTTTGCCCCTTCCAAGAAATGTCTCCACGTCAATAAAGCCCAACAAACTGCAAAAGCTTCCTTTTCCCAGACGGCCCATCTTCGTTCGGTTTCAGTTTACGGGAGGTATAGGCACAGGGTTGTAAAATTCCTTTCTCATTGATTTGAAGTAGTACCGCTCCAACGGCCACATTACTTGCATCGGCTTGGATCACGAAAGGAGCGTCCACGTCCAGGTGCTTTAGCACTGGTTCTGCAGCAAAAAGTCGTTTCAGTTTTTCAAAGGCTACTTGACACTCCATGGACCACTCCAACAGCTTGCTAGGCTTTGGCTTCGCCTTCCCCTTTAGTTTTTAAGAGATTTGTGAGAGGCATTGCTTTCTTAGCAAAAGCCGGGATAAATTGCCGGTAAAAATTGGCGAAACCCAAGAAACTTTGAAGTTGTTTTCTGATGCATGGGGTGGGGGTGGGGGCATTCCAAAACAGCACGCACCTTCCCTGGATCCATTTCTATGCCCTCATGTGAAATGCGATACTCCAAATAGTCAATTTTTTCTTGATGGAACTCACATTTGGACAGCTTAGCATACAACTTAGTGGCTTGCAGTTTCTGTAGAACAGACCACACTAGTTTCACATGTTCATCCCAAGTTTCCGTGTAGATAAGGATGTCATCAAGGTAAACCAAAACCCCCTTGTATAAATGTTCATGTAACACCTGATTGATCATCTGCATGAATATGTCCAGGGCCCCCTGTAGGCCAAATGGGAGAATGTTGAATTGGAAACAACGCATCAGGCAGTTAAAAGTGGTTTTCCACTCATCTCCTTCCTTAATTCGAATTCGGCAATACGTTTCTCACAAGTCCAGCTTCGTGAAAATATTCCCCTTAGCCAGGTGGGCCAGCATGTCCTTCATCAGGGGGAGGGGGTACACATTTTCCACGGAAATTGCATTCAGGTTTCTATAGTCCACTACCAAGCACTTGGAGCCATCTTTCTTTTCATGGAGCAACACTGGGGCCGCTACCCAGGGTCTAGTGGGTTGGATCAAACCACGTTCCAATTTTTTATCGATAAACAATCTCAGCTCTTCTAATTCCCACGGTGTCATCGAATATAGCTTTGGTTTCGGGAGCTTCACCGCAGGTAAAATTTCAATACTACAATTGGTTGACCGATGAGGGGGGAGCTCATCTGAGGCCTTTTTGCTGAACACTTCCTTTAAATCCCAATATTCCCTTGGAATTTTCTCCTCCCCCTTCAAGCTCTCGGTACCTGTGGAGGCTAAATCAACCGGATCCAGAAGCCTCGGCTGAGATTGCCCCTCCTTTTCTGGTCGCTGATTGGTACGGATGCACAGGGAGCCCTTCCTCCAGTTAACGTGGGGGTTCCACTTCTGGGGCCATGGTAGTCCCAATATAAGCGGTTGCTCCATCCCAGGAACCACAATAAAATACAGGGTTTCTCTATGCTCTCCCATGGTCATTTCTAGGGGTTCCGTTATGAAACGTGCAGGGCAACCCACCGCCACTGATCCATCCAATTGGCAAAAGGCTATGGGCATTTTTAAACGGTTCAGTCTTACGCCCATTTCCTCTACTACTTTCGTGTTAATTGCACACCTTGTGTACCCAGAGTCTAGCAAGGCCAGCATCTCCCCTTCAACCCCTGAGGTGGGTACCCTCAATTTCACTGGAATGGTCATAGGGCCCTTGTTTGGACTTACCAGGAAGTCATCTTCCGAGTCAGATTCACTCTCTTCAGGGGAGGTCGGAGGTCCCAGCTCCTCTCTTACTGGAGGGGCGACCTCTACAACCTCCCTCGTCTTAAGCGCGGTTTCGTGAGGCTTCGCTGGGGGCTTTTCAGGCTTCCTCCCTCCTTTTGGCGCCCCCTTTGGATCCAACTTGACTCTGCAATCTGCAGCCCGGTGACATTCCTTCCCACACCAGAAGCAGGCATTGGGTTTGGGTCTTGCCACCATCCCTCCCCTCTGGGGCTTGGGGGCTTCTTGAGGACGTGGGGGGGAAGGCTTGCACCAACCGGAGCCCCCCCAGCATCTACTTCAGGTTAGATCAATCTCCACCTCTTCTGCCAGCAAGAGCAATACTAGAATGTAATACTACATTCTAGTATTGTATAATGGGAGGGGGGGATATAAACTCTTGCTTAGGTTTCTATTTCTCACTTAACTTTCGTTTCTCTGTGCATCTGCAAACCCTTATCAAATTATGCCAAGGTCAACGGACAGAATACTCATCACCACTTGAAGATGTCCACATGATGACATTCACAACTTTTAATTGGAAGAACCATTTGAACTATTGGGGGTGGGAACTTTGCCATCACTTTGTATATGTGATTTGCGCGCCTATTTTCCCAGATTCAGAATTCTACGGTTGCTACCACTTCATTTTCAGTAAAAGATATCTTTTCTCTAATTTATGGAGTCCAAGTATTTCTTTCTTGAATTTTGAATGGAGCACCAACTGACACCCTGTATGTGTTAATAATTCACTTCTGTTTTTACACGGTCATCTTTCATGAAGGCCTGAGGCAAGACTGGCAGGGAAGGGGGTTCCACAAAAAAGACTTCCACAGTTTAAGACGGGGAGGAGAAAGGAGGTTCAGTAGTCTAAAACACCCTGAAATTTTCTTCTATCTCTTCTAACAATTCTAATTCAACTGAATAAAAGAGTCCCATGGAAGAGTAGTAAGAAAAGATTTAGGTCTGAAAGTCCAGAACCTCTCAGTGTAACGCAATCCTAGGGTGAATTAATGGAGAGATAGAATCAAGATCACTTGAAGTGTTAGTACCACTTTATAAGATCTTGGTAAGACCACACTTGGAGTACTGCATCCAGTTTTGGTCACCATAAAAAAAAATGTTGAGACTCTGGAAAGAGTGCAGAAAAGAGCAAAAATGATGCTTAAGGGCCTGGAGGCTAAAACATATAAGAACGGTTGCAGATATTGGGTATCTTTAGTGTAGTGAAAAGAAGGACAGGATAGCAGTGTTTCAATATTTGAGGGGCTACCTCAAAAAAGAGGAGATCAGCCTATTTTCCAAAGCACCAGTAAGCAAGGCAAGAAGCAATGATTGGAAACTAATCAAGGAGAAAAACAACATCGAAATAAGGAGAAATTTCCTGACAGTGAAAACAATAAACCAGAGGAACTACTAGCCTACAAAAGTTGTAGGTGTTCCATCCCTGGAGGTTTTTTATAAAGAGACTGGACAGCCCCTTATCTGAAATAATAGGTTCTGCTTGAGCAGAGATGTTGACTGGAAGACCCCCAAGGTCACTTCCAATTCTGCTATTCTGTTTTCTGATATTTTTCTGTTATTCTGTCATTCAGTAAATCTCTAAGGTGGTAGCATCAGTTTCCAGCATCCGGTAGATACAATAGAAGACACCTTGCAGCAGAAAACATCTGGCAATTTAAAAAAAACACATGGTTCTTTTGTCAAATTGCTACAAAGTTCTGTGTTGCATTCTCAATCCAAGAACTAAAGCCAAAGCATCCCCATAGAAACTGCAGGTGTCTATGGCAATTTCAATAGAGGTGTTGCCAGAAAGGCTGCATGACCTCTATGTTTTTGCATCCTCCTTATCTTTTTAGGCAAAAGCAAAGAATTGTACCCTCTCTGTTTCTCCTCATCAAGTTTCATACACACAGAGAATAATGTAAGCTCCCCATATACTTGGCACCTATTGGCTAGCTATACAAAGTATTCATGGAGTTAACATGGCTAAATAAATGCCTTTACTGCAGAAAAAGAAGATTGCATATGATGTATTTTGCTTATGCTATCGATCTCAAGAACATTTGAAAAATCAAATTCTCAAAAAGGAAGAAGAAATGAGATGAAGGGGACCAATTGCACCATAGATGGATTCAGTGACAGTAGTGATAAAACACTATTGGAAGTGCTCAAGGACCAAGTTAGCCACAAATTGTCATGGAGAAAATCTATGAAGATCCTAAGAATCAACATCAACTTGATAACACACAATTAATCAATCAGGATGATCAGTGTATAATTGCGCTGCCTGCAACCAAGAAATATGATACAAAGATGCCAAAAGAGACAGAATGAATAGTCACTCTGGAAAGAGAAAGAAAAGGATCTTTGAAGAAGTTTCAAATTCATATGCCAACTGTGTTCTTTAAACAAAAGAATTACTCTAGGTTATTCAAGGACCATCAATGGTTTCTGGTTAATGCGATATTAAATGTAGAAGTGGTGATTGCAATTTTCGTCCCTAAGGTCTCTTGGTGCTATAGAAGTTTACAGAATATTTCTGTGGTGACATAACATAGTTGCTACAGCAAGTGAGGCAACCTCTTATCCACTCACCCAAAATGAAGATGGAAACTGAAATGCTTGGTCTGCTTACTATTTACACTGGAAGAAAAGCTTGTACTGGCATAAGGATAAACTGTTTTCCATCCAAGGATTATTTGCAAACCCACCATTTCACTGCTTAAAACCTTTCCTTCACACAATCACTCATTCAGTCACGAGAACTTTATTGAAATTCAAACTTCATTCTAGTCAGTAAAGCAGGAATGATACATAATGCAGATAGTATCAGAAGATAAAAAGAAATAAAAATTTAGCCTTAAGTCTGGGGAGAGAGCCAGATGGGATATAGTGAACATACATCAGTCCACAAATTGGAGGATTCTGTGTTCTTAACCTGCCCTACGCTGGAAGTCAGCTTGGTGACCTTGGGGTCTCTTATGTTCTCTTACAGTTCTCTTACAAATACTGTGAAATAAGAAGGGTAGAAGAGAATAATGTTGTGCTTCACATGGCAGAAAATACTTTATACACATATTAATCATCCTATTATACTGTATATCTCATTTCCATTGGCTTCCTGGAAACCAATGCTATCTCCATCTACCACATTGGATATCTTCATGATCTGGCCAATGACATGACATCACTTCTTGCTATTACTTTATTTTTCTTTATATAAATTAAATTGTGACCTATCCAATTCTAACATATTTATGCATTAAATTGAAATTTTGTAAATTTCCCTTGGAATACAACTAAATGAAGATCACAATTTTAAAAATAAATACTTTCTTTTTAATCTCCAAAGAAAATACAAAACCCAAAATAAAAATAAAAAGGAGTAGCACAAAGACAAATACAAAGAAACAAATAGAACAAAAAAAGGTATTGCAGCTGATGTGACTGCTTGGGAAGAAGTAATTCAAAACAAATCCTAAAATATTAAGACCTTACAATAAAACATAAAAGATAAATATATAATTAAATGTATTAAACAAAAACCCATGGAATAAGTATGCCTATATCTGATGACTCAATATCTATGGAGAACCCTGGAAAATGAACGGCAGAAATCAGCTTTGGGAATGAGATCACAAAATCTCTCTGTGTGTATCTGTCTCTCTCCTTGTCCTTGTCTCTTTTTCTCACATATAGATCAGAGGTTTTTTTTTTAGAAACCACTAAAGGAATGCATTCTCCTATAGGTTAATTGGATGAAGAATGTTTCAGCACTGATAAGTTTACAGTCTCCTCTTCATGTTCTCTGCATTGCAGATGAATAATCAGAGATCAAAATCAAATGGTCTTATGAGAAATTTTGAAGGAGAAACATGAACAGTGTTAAACTGCCCCTACTTGGACAAAGAATCACCACAACATCTTCTCAGTACTGCAGAGAGTGAAGAGAAAATGATAATTTGGTGGATTGAAATGTGAGGGATGTCAGGTAGAAATAGGATGTATGAAAATGTCCTCAAGAAACTTTATGTAAAGTTCCATCTTGTGAATGATTAAAGACTCAAGATAATAAAAATGCTAAAGGCAAAAAATGACTTCTTGAATCACTTTTATCTGTTGCCTCTATGTTATCAGTCTAATTATCAAGCTAGATTCCTTAGAAAAGGATTGTTAATACTAAAAAAGCAGTAAAATATATGGAATCATGAAGACTGATACAGAACAAAACTATTGATTCACTTTCCATTATCTTACTTAATGTGATTTCTAAACATCAAGTCAGTTTGTCCCTGAGGTTTCCTCATTACCCTTGCTGCACACACTCATTACACAAGGTAATTTACCGTTTCTTGGATTACAGCAAGATTACAACAAGCATGTTGTTTCTAGGTCTCAAGGCACTTTGAGACATAAAGTCGGCTTCCAAAGTTTCTTGATCATCTTCTTCTTATGGTTCTTGAGCAAACATCTACAATATTAAATGTTGATTATAATATTAACTTGACTTTTTTTCTTTCTAGAGCTCAAATTTTACCATTTTCAGCCTCGCAGGTCTACTAATGGGCCTGTGGTTAAGTAACTTCTCATTTGGCATGAAGGTCTGGAGAAAATCAATGGTGGGGGGGTCATCTAAAGTCACCAGAAATGGGCTCCACCCTCAAGGCAATTTTTTTTCCATTCATTGCAATTAAACTATCAATAACACATGTTCTGCCATTGCCCACAATGACCAGGCTCAATACTTGACTCCATGAAGGACCCTCTCAGTATGCCTCAGTATCTTGATTGCTCGCCCCATTTTAATCAGCAGAGAGTCCATGTAATAGAAAAATCATTGCATCTTCGAGTAGATTTATTTTCCATTCTTGTACTCATCCCTCACTCTTCTGATCTTTTCTCAGAGCAACTGTATTATCACAGATAGGGAAGAGAGAAAAAGAGGGAGTAGTCTAATACACCCTGAAATGTTGTCCCTTTTCTAGAGCACTTTTCATATAGTTGAAAAAAAAATTATTTAGCATATGGCAAATACACAGATTTATAGAGGTTCAAATGTTAATGTCCAGACCACTCAGCCATTTAAGGACAGGATTGAATAAGATATCCTATGTGAAGAATGTGAAATTTTGACACTGAAAGGTGTAACTCTGTTGCCCTGCCAGGTGGATACATTGTTTTTATTAAATCTCTTTGTCACCCATCTCACAGTAATATTCCTTCAGCTGGAAGTCCACAGCTATAGGTGTCCCAAGCAAATATTGAACAGCTGTATTTACTTTGGGTCCAAGACTATAACTAAGTCTGAAAATTGACTTGTCTGACAGATCTCAAGTTACTAGGTCAGTGGAGGTATGGAAGAATGTCTCATGTTGAAATCATCTCTACATCTCCATTACATCCATGGCAGCTGACATGTCGTTCTCATCCTAAATGAGGAAACATCAGGGGCCTCCTCCAAAGAGGCTTTTTCACACTGAGCTGAGGGGCACCCAGGGAGGCTTCAGAATAATGGAAAGATGTGTGAGAAAAACCTCCTCAAGAGTGTTGCCAGAAAGACTGTGTGCCTTCTATGTATTTTTCATCTTCGATAGATTTTCAGGCAGGAGGAAAGAACTGCACTCTCTTTCTTGCTCCTGGTCAAGCTTCATACAAATAGAACATAATGTAAACTCCCTTTATGCTCAGAAGTTAACTATGCAAAATACTCATGGAAATGACTCAACTTTTGTGTCCCTTTACAATAATGAAGATTTGTTCACCATTTTAAAAATAGTCTGTTG
This sequence comes from Pseudonaja textilis, assembly GCF_049901715.1. Classification (NCBI taxonomy): domain Eukaryota; kingdom Metazoa; phylum Chordata; class Lepidosauria; order Squamata; family Elapidae; genus Pseudonaja; species Pseudonaja textilis. The sequence goes on along the minus strand of NC_141990.1, from coordinate 29,059,972 downwards.
ATTTTCTTTTCTGCCATAAAACTGCAGACTTTATACCCATGATTGGTCAATGTCTGGAATACTCTACCTGACTCTGTGGTTTCTTCCCCAAACCCCAAAAACTTTCACCTTAGACTGTCTACTGTTGATCTCACCCCATTCCTAAGAGGTCTTTAAGAGGCGGGCATAAGCGCACCATCATGCCTACCATCCCTGTCCTAATGTTCCCTTTTATTCATATCCATTTCATGTATTAATAATCATGTTGATACTTATACCTGTTATCTAATACATGCTCGACAAATTAATTAAATAAATAAATAAATAAAAAAAAATATCCACATTTCCCAGAAACCAAATCTTTCTACATTCCAGGGCTCCAAGACATTGAAATCCTGAGTTTTTTCCTTCTGCTTTCCAAATCAATGTATACCTTGTAAGGAGCCTGATCTATTTTGATTCTCCAGTTCTTTGCATTTGGAGTGGACATTCAGCCCTCTATTCTTATGTTGATAAGAACTAACATCAGAATGACTCACTTCACCATGTGTATCTTCTCTTGATAGAACATAGTACAGAAGACAGTGGTGGGATTCTACCAGTTCAGCCCAGTTCACGTAAACCAGTAGTAAAAAATGCTACCATTTGGCTGAACCAGTAGTAAAAAAACAGAGTGCAGGGGAGGGGGGGTTGCTGAAACAAAGAAAAAGGAAGAACCCAAGCCCACCCACTCACATGGCCATGCCCACCTAGCCATGCCCTCAGAACCCGTAGTAAAAATATTTGCATCCCACCCCTGATAGAAGTGATACATATACGAAAGAGTGGATTCAATCACACAGTATACCTGTTTCATTCTCCCTATCCCAATATCTTTTCTTATGTCAGATGAACTTTGCCATTGTAAGCAAAGACCTTAAATCTCCTATTTTCATCTATTTTTCACATGAGTGTTTTCACTAGATCATCTTTCCCAAAGAAATCTGAGTATAGCAAAATGTATTCTTATATCTAGGAATTCTTCATTAGGTCCAAATGTCACACTTGTATTCCCAGGATCCAAAGCAGATATCCACAGGATAGATAGATAGATAGATAGATAGATAGATAGATAGATAGATAGATAGATAGATAGATAGATAGATAGATAGATAGATTAAACCAGGGGTGGGCAAACTTTTTGGCTCAGGGGCCTCATTGACTTTTAAAATTTGACAGACGGGCTGCCACCTGGTGTCAAAATGCCTGTCATTACAAGTTAAAATCAAATGAATGCAATCATTCAATCATTCACATCAAACCTTAATTCTGTACCAATCTTCGGTGGGCCAGATTCAAAACGGGCTGGATGTGGCCCTTGGGCCGTAGTTTGCCCACCCCTGGATTAAACAGACAGCAGAAGTGTGTGTATGTGTGTTTGTGTATGTGAGAGAGAGGAAGGGAGGGAAGGAGGGAGAGAGGGAGAGAGAGAGAAAGAGAGAGACAGAGAGATTCTTGGTAAGCATATTACTAAAAGCACACATAACTAATCTACTCTGATAAGTAATTCATTTGGAAGTAACTAGTTATGTCAACTCTGCAGACCACTCATTAATGGAGCCAAACATTTATTATTTCAAAGTATTTTAATTATAAGCAGTAGCAGAACCATTTAATGATTCAATTAATTCTCTTGCTCTTGCAAGGACTTTTACAACAGTTAACCCACAGGAGTGTTTCAATAGAAGGAAATACAACAAGGCCAATTACATTTAAGAGTAGTTGCAATATTTCACAGTTTGATGCAATCATTATAACTCCATAAATAGAGAGCTGTGTCCTATCCCAGGAATACATTTGGTCCAGAACCAATCCCAACATGAAGATCCTTTATCTGCTGTTCACATTCCTTTTCCTTGCATTCCTGTCTGGACCAGGTAAGAAACCAAATTATTGATAATTTAGAAATGACTGATAACTCACTACTTTCTAAGTTAGTATGATTGTCACTGAAAGCAGGATAATCTTCAGCTTCTTTTAGTTTATGTTAAAAAAAATAACTTTGAACACTGTGGATATTGACAACATGAGCCTTCAAACATTTGAAAAATATGCCCTTAATTTTTCTTTTGGATGAAAACTCGAGATCCAGGGAGATATCCTGCATCAAGGAGGGTCTGGAAAATCAATTCATTGATTCATTATTCTCTATGTCTGTGTATCTATTGATAGCTAGTTTGTCAGTGTGCCAGGCTTCCAGGAATTCTCTAGTGGTTTTGAACTTGGATGGTCACAGTTCCCCAGTTGAAAGTATGTTTAAACCTGTCCATATGCTGTCAAAGAGTTTTCATCATGTCTTATGACTGCTCCTTGGAGGAGGAAGGAGTATTAGATACATTTGCTACCTTGGGTTATTTTAAGAAATAAAGATGAGATAAAAATAAATAGAAAACTAAATATTCATTATCTAGTGAATCTATTGACATTCAATTTGTAAAAAAGAGAAGATATTGCAGCAAAATGTTGCAAATGTTCTGCTTTTGAACAGCAATGTTAGAAGCATTAAGAGAAGAGGAAGAAAGCCAAAAGTAAACCAGATCCTAAAGTTCAAACGAAGTTAATCATTCTCACTCAGTATCTCCATCCAAAACACCTAGCAGAACCAGCCATGGTAATTCAGGATTATTTCTTAGCAAGCAAGGATCCATAGTAATAATGGAGATAAATATATCACAGCAAGGTCTTCCTTTGGTGTGAATCAGATTTTTTATCTCTGTACTACCTTAATCAATACAGATATACTTGCCAATTCAAATGTAGCCAGGCTTTAAAACTGGGTTGATATATGATATATTGAGGCTGCTGAAGGGAGATTAGCAGAAATGGATTCCTTGGTCAGTGAGAACTTCCTGAATTCATAGCAATCCTACAATTCTGTAGAAGAAAGTAATGCCTTAGAAGAAAAAATGTATCTAAATAACGAAGTTTCTTTACTCATCATTTCCCTGTCTACTGTTTTTCTTTTCATAGGTAATGCACAGAGCTCCTGTTTTAACCAAAGAGGACGCTGCTACTACCGTCGCTGTCCAATAAACACCAAATACATTGGGAGAGTGGACTGTTCAGGGAACTTAGTATGCTGTCGACCGTAAGTAAACACTCCTCTAATAAAGATGCCACAGATGTACATCAGAATACTCTTGTTTGTACTCCAAAGCATTCCTTACTATGATCAACCTATTACTTTATCTCATTTTTTATAGGAACTAATGCCATCTCCATCTAACACCCTGGACGTCTTCAAGATATGGCCAATGACCTGAGATTACTGCCTCCTGTTGCTTTATCTTTCCTTACATGAATCCAATTGCTATCTATCAGACTTGAAAACATTTATGCATTGAAGTAAAATTTGGCAAATATTCCTTCAAATAAAGCTAAATGAGCATTGCAGATATTGTGCAACTTTTTTCACAGGGAGCTGGGAGCAGTATATTCATTTGACTATGTGAATGTGTCTGTTTGTGTGTCATATCTCTTTGCCTACATTTCAGTGTGGAGGGTGTTTCCTGCTCTTCAATCACACATTATGCTATAAAGTCACACAGTCTTGTTCTTCCCCATCTGCTTATTTATTAAAGCAGTTGTTTTGCCATTGAGGTCTTCCAGCTGATGTGGTTGCTTAAGCAGAAGTAGAACAAAACAAAAGTTAAACATTAACTATTAACTAAGAGCCCACAATGGAAAATGCAAGATTCAGCCTATACTGATATTTAAGAATCTCTTAAAATTGTTTTTCTTCAAGCTAAATACCATGTGTAACTACTTAGAATAAGAATGTTCTTATCTGTTGACTCAGTATCAACATAAGCTGGGTCTTGTTAAAAGAATGGAACATGTAATAAGAGAAAATTTGCATGAGAGAGATCTCTTCCTAAACTATTCTGTTTGTTCAGTGGATATAACTGCAGATATATTTTATTAATTTTATTCATTAGCATAAAGCAAATGGAAAGGCTACAATAAAATAAAAATATCAGTGGGTGGATCAGGTAGTATCTGTAACAAACACACACAAACACACAAACAGAAACAGAGGGAGAAGTGGAGCGAAAGGGAGAAGAAGAGTGAAAGAGAGGGAAGGAGAGCCCAACCAAATGAGGGATACTATTGGGAACACTGTTTTACCTATGCTCATAAAGGGATGTGATACATACAAGTGCAAATATATTTTGCAAAACCAGCATGTACACAAAAGTGTAAGGAACATAATAATCAGAAATCAAGTCTCAACCGTCCTAATTTTCCTCCCTCTCAAGTCTTGTTCATTCACTTTCCAATTATCCTTTATTGTAGTGCTTAAATGTAGAAGGGGATACAAATATTCAACTTACAACAAAATAATGTAACCTCATGAACACAAATAATCCTATAAATACTTAAAATCTTATCTATGAAACATAGATCATTGAAAAGACTTATTAAAAAACAAATACTAATTAACATGTATGCCTAAGACAATTGTTTACAAATATCTGTCATACAAAACCTGGCTATTATATGGGATAGTTTCCTTAAGTGGAAGCTCTATTCCATCTAAGCAGAATAAAGTCAACATAAACTTCCTCAAGCTGACCTGAAGGAAAAGGGAGCAAAGGAAAGACAAACCTTCTTCAGGTATTGTAGTAAAATGCACAATGCACAACTCTCATGTACAAGAAGGATGATATGAACCAGAACCCTTAGCACAAGGGCAAGGCTGACTGGTCCTAGGAACCTAACTAAATATCTTATATACAAGTGCTAAGGGAAGGATGTTGAAATTGGCCCTGAAACAATCTGAATTAGCAAAGGGAGTTTAATGAATTGTAATAATTACCTGATTTCATCTGGCGTAATTAAACTGTGCTGAGATAAACAGTTGATGTCCAGCAGCCATTCTCTAACAGCTATCCAGGCCTGACTAAATTGAGCACTTAAGACAAAGGATTTTTTTTTTTTAAGAATTATTTGCCAACCTGAAGATTTAAATTTTTGGATAGGATGGAATCAATTCAGGAGTGGGATTCAACTGGTGTAACTACTGGTTTAGTGATTATGTTTTCCATGCTTGTAAAACTTCATAAGCTGTGCTGCCTGGACAGCTGAAAAATGCTGCACGCAGGTGCACAGCATTTGAAAAGGCACTTTACTGCTTTTTTAACCTCAGCTGTGCCGTGTAAATCAGCTGAGGTTGAAAAAGCAGGAAATAAAGAACAGGTAAGAGCCTGGATGGGCAGGTGGGCCAAACAGCAGCATACACAGAACCGGTATGGTGTCTGCTGCTCTTCAGACTACTGGTTCTATAGAACCAGGCAGAACTGGTAGCATCCCACCCCTGAATCAATCTGGCTGGAATATAGCAATCCTTAAACCTAAATGCAGGTGTTAAATCTGGGAGGATGGGTCCAAGAACGGAGACAAGACTCAGATAGCAACAACAACTCTTTATTAGTGACTTCAGATCTGAGCAAGCTATCCCAGCCTCAGCAGCCCCTTATATAGGGATCACTGCGGCTAGGCAGCCAATGACGGTGATTTGAGTTTGCCGCACTTGGTAGACCAATCGCAGAAGCCTGTTTACTAGCCAATCGGATCAGTCTGAGGTGACCAATCATGATCTGCTGTCAGTGTGCCAATCCGAGTGGCAGTCTTTCAAGCCTGCTAGTCCGGAACACCCCTCCCCTCTCGGTTCTGTTTAAGGGGTGGGGTTATGTAGTCTCGCAGGTAGGCGGGTCTTCATACTTGTCTACCTGACTTGCGTAATTCCAATTGTCCGTGTTCAATTTCGGGTTCAGACGGACTGCTTGCTGGATCTAACTGGAACGGTGAACCGATGCCATAGTTGTGACTCTCCCCTGGTGACCTCGGGGTGATTGAGTCATCAGCTTCATTGCTACTGCTATGGCTCCCCGGGCTCGCTGAACCTGCTTGGTTGCTGCTTCTTGGTGAAGTGTTCGTTTGCCCAGGTTCAACTACAGTTGGTAAGTATTGTAAGCTATGATGTGGTGATCTTGGGGTTAGTTCTGATGGGACAGGTGTTCGTTCTATTTCAGGACTCACGGCTTCCCCTCCCCCCCGGTGTCGAGGTTGGGGTCACTGATGGAAGTTGTGGTCAGTCTAGAGTGTAGCTGGTCAATGTGGCATTTCCACGCTCTGCCATCAGTGGTCAGTAGGCGGTAGGAGCGGGGGCCCGTGACTTGAGTTATTTGAGCAGGAATCCAGAGGGGATCCCCTGAAAAGTTTTTTGCAAATACAAGGTCTCCTACCTTAAAGGCACGGTGCTTGCTGCTGGAACCCAGGGGTTTTTCTGGGGTGTAAGCAGGGTGTAACCGGTCTAGAGGCAATCTGAGTTTCCTGGCCATCAGGAGTTCAGCTGGGCTCTTGTTAGTCGTGCTGTTAGGTGTGATGTGCTGGAGAAGGAGCATCCTAGTGACTTTATCGTGGATATTTCCTTGTTCCATTTTTTGTAGAGTTTTCTTTGTGAACTGAACCATTCGTTCAGCCCTACCATTCACCGCTGGATAAGCCGGCGATGTTAGTGCATGTCGGATGCCCCATTCAGCTAGGTATTGTTTGAAGGCTAAGGCAGTAAATTGGGGCCCATTGTCGGATACCAGGACATCGGGTAGGCCGTGTGTTGCAAAGAGTCTGTTTAATTTCTTGATGACTGCATCCGTAGGGGTTGTTTTCATTTTATTAACCTTGAGCCAGTTAGAATATGTGTCTACTGTTATTAGGAAAGTGTGTCCTTTAGTAGGTCCCACAAAGTCAATATGAATATGTGACCAGGGACCTCTGGGTGTTTCCCATTCTGCTGGTGGAGCTTTTGGTGGGGCTGAGTGGTTTTCTTGGCATCTGTTACAGGAGGCGACCCAGGTTTCAATTTGTTTGTCCATACCTGGCCACCAGGCATATCTCCTCGCCAGCGCTTTCATACGTACGATGCCCGGGTGTCCATCGTGCAGCATTTGTAGGACTTTTTTTTGTAGTTTAGTTGGTATGACCACTCGGTCTCCCCATAATATGCACCCTCTTTGTGAGAAAAGTTCTGTCTGTCTGTTCTTGAAGGGTTTAAAGGTTTCGTTGAGCTCATTTTCTGGCCATCCTCTCTCCACCCAGCCAAGAACTCTTGCCAAACATGAGTCTTTTTTGGTTTCAAAGGTGATGTCCTGGGCAGTTAATGGAGGTGAGGGAATTGTCTCGATTTGTAGTATTGGTAGCATGGGAGCTGGGCCATCTTGCAATTCGGGTAGTGGAGAGCAGCTCAAGGCATCTGCGTGAGGAATAGATTTTCCAGGGCGATGCCTCAGTTGATAGTCGTAGGCAGCTAGGAACTCCGACCACCATGTCATTCTGGGGGATAGAATGTGTGGAGTAGGTTTGTCACCTGCCAGGATGCCAAGTAATGGTTTATGATCTGTGATGATGCAAAACAATTTCCCATATACATATTCATGGAACCTTTTGATTGCAGATACAATTGCAAGGGCTTCCTTGTCTAGGTGGCTATAGTTTCTTTCTGTCTTTGACAAGTTCTTGAAAAAAATGCAATTGGTGCTTCAGCGCCATTTGGTAGGACGTGGCTCAGGATGGCCCCCACCCCAAAAGGTGAGGCGTCACAAGTAACAGTCAATGGAACTGTTTCGTTATATTGTATTAGCACTGCACTTGTTGGAAGGCATGTTCCTCCCGTCATCCCCAAATCCAGGAGGCCCTTTTATCGAGGAGTCTATGAAGGGGTTCAGCAACAGTCACCTTCTGGGGTAGGAAAATGTTATAAAAGTTAATGAGTCCCAGGAAGGCTTGAAGGTCTGTTTTGTTTTTGGGTCTTGGGGCATTTTTGATGGCTGCCAATTTCTTTTCTGTAGGGCAAATTCCTTGTTTGTCAAGGAAGTAGCCCAGAAATTCTACCCTTTCTGTATAACTGGTACTTTTCCTTCTTAACCTTGAGGCCATTATCTTTGAACCTTTGTACGACTGTTCTGAGGCGTTTCTCTAATTGACTCTTCGTTGGGGCGGCTATTAATACATCATCAAAATAGGGCACGACCCCTTTTATGCCCTGCAATAGTCTCTCCATCAGGCTTTGAAAAATGCCTGGTGCTACACTGACTCCAAACTGGAGCCTGTTACATTTGAACGTGCCTCGATGTGTAACTATAGTTTGGGCTTCGGCGGTTTCGGCATCAACTGGCAACTGTTGATAAGCTTGGGCCAGATCTAGTTTTGCGAATATTCTGCCACCCCCAAGTGAATGTAGGAGATGCTGAACGACTGGTACCGGATAAGCGCTCTGCTGCAGTGCGTGATTGAGGGTGGCCTTGTAGTCTCCACAGATTCTCAAGGACCCGTCAGGCTTTATGGGGGTGACAATTGGTGTCTTCCATGGGGCGTGGTCAATGGGTTCTAACACGCCTTGTGCAATTAATTTGTCCAGTTGCTCATCAATTTTGGGTTTGAGAGCAAAGGGAACTTGGCGTGGTTTTAGGCGAATGGGGGCAATGTCAGGGCAGAGATTAAATGAAATAGGGGACCCTTTGTACTTGCCTAAATTTTTGCTGAAAACTTCCCAGAAATCTTGGATGAGGGCCGCTTCCCAGTCATCATCTTTGGTATGGTGGATGCCAGCCATTCCGATTCCTAATGGCGCGAACCACTGAAGGCCCAGTAGGCTTGGCCGGTCTCTATCAACAATGGTGAGTGGTAGTATTGCAGTATGTCCCTTGAAAGAGACCTGGAAATGGCTGGTGCCTGCGACTGGAATCCGGTTGCCTTGGTAATCTTTTAGTATGAGTCTCTGACTGCTGAGATCTTGGCGGCGGATGTTGGGAATCAGTTGTTTGAGGGTTTTCCAGGATCCCATGGATAGGGAAGACCCAGAGTCTACTTCCATGATGCATGGTTTATTTTCGATGGTGACTTTTACATGGATTTTTTTTGTACCTAGCGATGACGCATGGCCGATGGTGATGGTCTGATGAGCCTCTTCTCGTCTGGGTACACCATTAAACCTTCGGGGTCTGTTGTACTGGTTCTACTGGTTGCTAGGGTGGTCCCTCTGTGTGGTGGGGTTGCCATCGGGTTTTTTCGGGCTGTTCCCTCTCCATCTGGGGCTGGAGCCTCTTTTATTTCTGCATACCTTAGCAATATGTCCTCGTTTTTCACAAAAACGACAGATGGCATCTAGGAATCTGCACTCAGATAGTGGGTGGTTCCCTCCACATCCGGCACATTGGTAGTTCGATTTACGACCCCACTGGTCCCGTTGCTCACGTTCTGACTGGAGTCTGTGGACTTCTTCCTCCTCACTGTCTGAGGATGACACGACATCTTCATGATGGGTGGCCGATGTGTACTTGTCAGAAGGTTTCCCAGCATCATTGGTGGGTTGGCGGTTGGTCCCACTGGTTTGGCGCATTTGTGCTGCTGATTTATGAGTGGCTTCAGCTGCAGTGGCGTCTGCTATGGAATCTGCAAGGGAAATGTCTCCTTTGGCCATGATCTTGCTTTGGACAGTTGGATCTCTCAGGCCAAGGACAATTTGGTCTCTCATGGCTTCTTCTAGATTGGCAAAAGCACATAATCCGCCCAGGTTCCTCAGGTCAGCCACGAAATCCCCAATGCTCTCACCATCACATTGGTCCCTCTGATAAAACTCGTACCTGTGAATGAGAGTCGGTACTGCTGGGGCGTAATGGTTGCGAAGGATGGGAGCAAGGGTATCCCAGTCCATTGCTTTGACTTCAGCCAGTTTCTCAAGTGCTTTAGCTATTTTAAAAACGGTGGGTCTGCAATGCGTTAGAAAAACAGCTCATTTCTTGCTGGGCGTGGCATCCTTTAGGTTGTTGGACTCCAGGAACATTTGAAATTTGTCCATATATGAGTCCCAGTCCTCGCTAGCTGGATCGAATGGGGCGGGTGGTATAGCGCTGCTGGCCATGTCACCGATGTTGCGCTCTGTCAGCCACGTGCTCCTTCAGCTTAGCAAGTGTTCAGCAGGCTTCATTGTCTCCACATCCCGTCCTCGTCGCCAGTTGTAAATCTGGGAGGATGGGTCCAAGAATGGAGACAAGACTCAGATAGCAACAACAGCTCTTTATTAGTGACTTCAGATCTGAGTGAGCTATCCCAGCCGCAGCAGCCCCTTATATAGGGCTGGTTGTGGCTAGGCAGCCAATGATGGCGATTTGAGTTTGGCTGGGCCAATCGCAGGAGCCCGTTTACTAGCCAATCAGATCAGTCTGCAGTGACCAATCATGATCCGCTATTTGCGGGCCAATCAGAGTTGCAGGCTTTCGAGCCTGCTAGTCCGGAACAGCAGGGTTTTGTAGGTATTGGTATTCTCTCCATTCTAGTTTCACATCTAACCTGAAAACATCAGGTGACATCCTCCACTGCCATGGGTGAGGGAAGAAATGGCAAACTGATTACAGTTCAGGTTTTACAACATAGGGTGAGTTTCTTTAAAATTTTAGTGAAATAAGTTTTAAATACAAGTTTAAGAACACAATACAATATTTTTAGCAATGCCAAGAAACCTCCACACCCATTTGCAATATTCAGGCGACCCTGAGGATACACATAAACATTCAAATGCAGCAGTGACTCTTAGAAAGAATACGGACAAGAAGATCACTTCAAGGAATATAAATCCTTTCATCCTTCACCACTTGGTCAGACCTAAAGAAACTTCTTGGATGAGAAGTGAAATGTCTCCAAAGGAAAACAAAAACAAAAACAAAATACAGCTGCCTTCTGAAAAAGTACTTTTAGGACAGCTATGACCTGGGTGATTGAGAATCCCCATAGACTTTAAGGACTTTTTTTTTTCTATAGAAAATAGCAGAACTGAATAAATGAACTAAAAATAGAAAAAATGTACTAAGGATCCATATAAATGTAAAATAACACTTTGGATTTAGTTATAAAGAATTATTTCCATGACAAAAAGCTTTTCTTTTGAGTTCTATGTTGAACATTTAAATGCCCCACATGCCATGGAGCCAGGTTATTTGAGGGACTACCTCTTTCCAATGACATCTGTCCATGCATCAAATCAGGCAGGAAAGACATGTTAAGGGTTCCATATGACCCTATCACCCTTCTAGGGATGTCTGAATTCATTGTATTTCCAGCAAGTTTAGGTATCCTTGGAATCAAGAAGTCCTCAAGATGTCTCCATTATGTTTGAGTTTTTAACCTCTCTCTTGTGTTATCTACATGTTATTTATTTCTACCGTTTTCATTGTTTGGTTTTTATGCCCATTCATCAGATGAATAGAGTAGAACAGAACAGAATAGAATTGGAAAGGACCTTGGGGAATTCCACTACCAGCTTATGGTAGAAGCCCAGGTAGGGAAGCTGCCATGCACCAGGTAGGCTGGTATAGCAGCAGCAATCCCACCTGATCCCTTGAGCCCAACCTAATAAAAAGAGTCTTACATCTGGGCAGTTGTGGAACTCTCTAAATTTGTCAAAATCAGCTATTTTAAATTTTAAGATGTTGGCTGTATTATTTTCTATTTCTTGCAACTTCATTATATTGAATTACAATATGACATGGTCACTCTCGCCCAAAGTTCTGGCAATTTCAACTCCCTATATCATTTTTTTTCTTTATTAGTAAGATTTAGGTCTAGTATAGCTTTTCCTCTAGTTGTATCCTCTACCTTTTAGATCAGAGGGTGCCAACCGGTGGTCAGCGGACATCAGATTCCCAACACCCAGCATCAGTTCAGAGGTTCCTTTTTTTCCCACACACCCAGGGACAGAGGTGGGGAGAGAGAGAGAGAGAGAGAGAGAGAAGACAGAAAGAGAGACAGAGAGAGAGAGAGAGAGAAGACAGAGAGAGAAAGAGGGAGAAAGAGAGAAAGAGAGAGGGGGAAGGTGAAAGGGGGAAAGCGAGAGGGGGAAGGGCAACCAAGGCAGAATATGAGCAGATAGCCAAAATCTGCAAAGACAAAGTCAGGATAGCAAAGGCTCAGAACGAACAAAGACTTGCAACAAAAGTCAAAGATAATAAAAAAGTTTCTTCCAACATATAAATAACAAGAAAACAATCAAGGAAACAGTTGGTCCACTAAAGAGAGAATATGGCAAGGAAGTAATAGGCAACAGAGAGAAAACAGAACTGTTTAACTCATTCTTTGCATCTGTCTTCACACAAAAAGAAACTATAGCTCAACCCACCAAAAACATAACTGTAAAAGACAGACCAGAAATAAAAGTTAAAATAAGCAAAAAAAAATAGTAAGATAACACCTGTCTGATCTTGATGAAAACAAATAACTGGGGCCTGATGGATTACATCCCAGAGTTTTAAAGGAGCTGGCAGAGGTCATCTCGGAACCACTGCATCATATCTTTCAAAAATGCTGGAGCACCGGGGAACTACCAGAGGACTGGAAAAGAGCTGATGTGGTTCCCATCTTCAAAAAAGGAAAAAAAACAGACTCAGGAAACTATAGACCAATCAGCCTAACATCAATACCCGGGAAGATACTGGAAAAGATAATAAAAAAACAGATCTGCCAACATCTAGAAACAAGTAAAGTAATAACTAGCAGTCAGCACGGGTTTGTTAAAAACAGATCGTGCCAAACCACAAGATTCCGTCTTAGGCCCAGTACTCTTCAATATCTTCATTAATGATTTAGATGAGGGAATAGAAGGGGAACTTACCAAATTTGCAGATGATACTAAGCTGGCAGGAATAGCTAACACCCAGGAAGATAGGATCAAGATCCAGATGGATCTTGACAGACTAGAACCCTGGGCTGTATCTAATAAAATGAAATTCAATATACGGAAAAGTAAAGTCCTACACTTAGGCAAGAAAAACCAAAAGTACACATATAGACTGGGTGAAACCAGGCTCAATAGCAGGAACTATGAGGGGGGTGTCAGTGTGTGCTCCTTTTAAAATCCAAGAAAGAAATACCCAGACTCCATGGATTAGAGCAAAGTTATCCTTTTACTGGAAAATCCCTCCGATGGGGAGGGAGCTCATCGGAGGCCTCTTCGCTAAACACCTCTCTCAGGTCCCAGTACTCTTTTGGGATTTTTTCCTCCCCTTTTATGCGCTCGGCCCCTGCGGAAGCTGTCTCAGCAGGGGTTTGGGGTTTCGGAGGGGGATTTTCCCCAGTTCCCGGGGGGGTTGCTCCTCACTTTCTGGAAGTCGGTCGGTACGAATCCGTATCCACCCCTCTCTCCAGTTCACTTGGGGATTCCATTTCCGAAGCCAGGGCAATCCCAAGATTAGGGACTGTTCCATCCCGGGAGCCACAATAAAACACAAAGTCTCGCTGTGGGTTCCCATGGTCATCTCTAGGGGTTCCGTTATAAAACGTGCAGGGCAACCTCCTGCCTCAGACCCATCCAATTGACAAAAGGATATGGGCGTTCTCAAGTTTCTCAGTCCGATGCCCATAACTACTTTCATGTTAATTAAGCACCTCGTGCACCCCGAGTCCAATAAGGCCAGCATTTCCCCCTCGGTCTCCGAGGTTGGCACCCTTAACTTAATTGCGATGGTAAGGGGGCCCCGGTTAGGGCTTACCAGGATGTCGTCTTCCGAGTCGGTCTCACTCTCGTCGGGAGGAGTCGGAGGTCCCAGCTCTTTTTCCGCTGGGGGAGCGACTTCTACAACCTTCCCTATCTTTAGCCCGATTTCGCGAGGCCTGGTGGGGAGGATTCGGGCTTCCTTCCTGGGCCCCGTCCTTTCGTTGGATCTGGTTTGACTCGACAATCCGCAATCCGGTGGCCCTCCTTCCCACAACGAAAACAGGCAGTAGATTTGGCCCTTGCTGTCACCCCTCCCTTCCGGGGTTTAGGGGTCTCTCGGAGCCGGGGAGGGAGCAGGTTGCTCCATGCGGGGCCTCCTCTGCGTCTGCTTTGGGCTAGATCTATTTCCACTTCTTCCGCTAGCAGGTACCACAACTGCAAGTCATGTGGATCCCTTCTGGAGATGCACATGTGGTATACCTCTTCATTTAGGCCATCTTTGTAGGCTTCTATTAGAGCCTCCTGGGACCAGCCTCGGATGCGGTATGCTAGCTGTCTGAACTCTTGGGTGTAGTCAGCCACTGATCTCCCCCCTTGAGTTATGGTTTTCATTCTGATCCTGGCCCTTCTCTCCGCCAGAGGGTCTTCAAAGCAGTCATGAAAACATCGAGGCTTCGCAGTTGGGGGGAGTTATCATTATACAAAGTCACCACCCAGTCTGCTGCCAACCCCTCCAGGGTCCTGGTAACACATCTTACTTTGGCTGCCTCAGAGGTGAACTCTCTTTCATATTCTGCCATATAGCTTCCAATCTGTACCAGGAAAAACCCCAAATCCTTGGGATTTCCTCCAAACTTCACATCTAAGGAGGGCAGGTGGCGTCTTCTAGGCATTACCCCCGCTTCTGGGGCTCCCCGGGCGGTGGCTGGTTGTTGTGCTGGCGTGGGCTGGGCCAGGGGGGTGGTGGCAGCCCGACTTCCCCAGGCTGAACTCGCTCTCCCTTCCCCCTCATATATTGGAGCCCTGCCGGGTTTCTCAGAAGCATCCTTAAAGCTTTTCCTGGCTTGATCCAGCCTGCATTCCATCTCCTCCCCCTCTTGCCACAGCCGTTCCCTCGCACCTCTTCGACTTACAGTGATTCCAGGAGGGGGGGGGTCTTCCGGATCTCTCCATCCAACTCCTAACGACCATCTGGGCATCTCAGCTGGAGTTTCTTCCAGAGTAAAATCAGCTAACAAGTCGGCGGCTGGCATCTCTGGTAACAGCATTGGCTGCCCCCACAGCTCCCTGGTCATCTTCATCGCTGGCTGGAGATGACATGATGTGAAACCCCCTCGGAAGAAAAATTGGTGTTTTCTCCGGGTGGGCTGATGGTGAGTTTCGGAATAATGTCAGTGTGTGCTCCTTTCAAAATCCAAGAAAGAAATACCCAGACTTCATGGATTAGAGCAAAGTTATCCTTTTACTGGAAAATGAAAAGGAAGCTACAAATGGAATTCCGAAACTGAGAATTTGGCGCGCAGATCACACATACAAAGAAATGGAATTGTTCCCACCCCCCGAAATCCAGAAGTCTCTTCCAATTAAAAGTTCTGAATATGATCATGTGGGCATCTTCAGGTGGTGATGAGGCCTCTGTCCGTTGACCTTGACATATTTTGATAAGACTTTGCAGCTGCGCAAAAAGAGATAGAGGCTAGCAAGGAAATGGAAAGTTGAAAAGAAGAAATCATACACCCCTTCCTTTTTCTGCCCACAGTAAAGGAATGCAAAACACCTCCAGCTCTCTTTCCCCCCACAAATACCCCTCCCCCCATTGCTAATGACAGCCGAAAGAAGTAAGCCTAACAATAGAGAAGATATGGGAGAAATAAATGAGATAGATAGCAGTTAGGGTACCCGAAGAGATCTTGAGGCTGACAGGGGGTCTTGGAGTCTTAGTGGACAACCAGCTAAATATGAGCAAACAGTGTTATGACTCCCCTTCGAAATTCAAACGAACAAAACAGAAAGCAGCCATTTCACAATTAAATCAAACGGAAAGAAATCTTACAAGATAACGACTGGCAGAAACCGCAGCATAAATCTTTACTCTGTCCGGCAAACCAGTCCTGGCAATAAATCCTCAGCCTCAGAGCTCTTTGCTGTAACGTCCTCACTCAAATAGTCATTTTGTTCCTGGCAAAATGTACCAGCCCAGCTGTGTCCTTTTATACTCATTAAGGCAACGTGCTAATTTACTGACTTGCCCTTCTCATTTGCTCCAGCTCATTTTGCCTTTTCAACCGTCTTCTATTTTTTACATTTAACCACAAATTTTCCAAGTTCTCATCTCCACTAGAAGACTCTCTCAAAACTTCCCTGTC
Organism: Pseudonaja textilis; assembly: GCF_049901715.1. Taxonomy (NCBI): domain Eukaryota; kingdom Metazoa; phylum Chordata; class Lepidosauria; order Squamata; family Elapidae; genus Pseudonaja; species Pseudonaja textilis. Next base: position 29,044,102 of record NC_141990.1, on the reverse strand, counting down.
AGCCATTCCCGGCTGTTGATCAGATAAGGAACCAGAGGAGGTCAAAGGTCCTGACAATTCTAATACATCAGGTCTGTCGTCCTTTGTCATGTCCATCTCCTCATCCTGGTTATCAGTCCAATCAGTAAGCCAGGCTGGTTCATATTGTTCTGACATAACCTCTTCACTTGAACTCATATCAATCACAGGAGCTGAATCCAATCCCGGAGCCACAACAAAGCAGTGTGCAGCAGCAGCCAAAAAAGCTAATGCAATCCTAAATTGTATTAACAGAGACATACAGTCAAGATCAAAGAAAGTACTAATACCACTCTATAAAGCCTTAGTATGACCACACCTAGAATACTGCATCCAGTTTTGGTCACCAAATTATAAAAAAAAGGTGTTGAGATTCTAGAAATAGTACAGAGAAGAACAACTAGGATGATTAGGGGACTGGAGGCTAAAACTTACAACGAACGGTTGCAGGAACTGGGCTTGGCTAATCTAGTAAAGAGAAGGACCAGGGGAGACATGATAGTGGTCTTCCAATATTTGTGGGGCTGCCACAGGGAGGAGGGGGTCAAGTTATTTTCTAAAGCTCCTATAGGCCAGACAAGGAATAATGGATGGAACTGAACAAGGAGAGATTTAACCTGGAAACAAGGAGAAACTTTCTGACAGTGAGAATAATCAACCAATGGAACAGCTTGCCATCAGAAGTTGTGGGAGTGCCATCAGTTGAGACTGTCAAGAAGAGATTGCACTGCCACTTGTCAGAAATGGTGTAGGGTCTCCCGCTTGGGTGTGTGTGTGTTGGACTAAATGACCTACAAGGTCCCTTCCAACTCTGATTATATGTAATCTGTAATCTGAAAGAGAGAGACAACACACACACACACACACACACACACACACACACAGAGGAAGTGAAGGAGGAAGAGAGAGGGGGAGAGATAGAGGCAAGACAATGCACAAACCCATAAACACACACACACATACAGAGGGTACTTTCCCCAAAGAGAGACAGGGAAAGAGAAAGAGAGACAAGACATGGGCGGGGGGGAATGTGAGAAAGAGAAACAGATGAAAGAGAGAGAGAGAGATGAGAGATCCAGGTATTTTGTTTTCTTTGGGAAATGGATCCAAATGACTCTTTGAGTATTTAAGGTTGCACAAACAGGCAGCCAAGCTAAATCCTTCCGTCAGTGTGAGTCCAGGTGCTTCAGTGAGCGGCATTCTGGATTCATATTATTGGTCCACAGGATTTAAAATTATGAATTTGGTGGTCCCTGACTGGCCCCTCCCCTCCCACTCACTCACTTTGTGCTACCTGAGGAACTTTTCATCACTCATTCATCCAGCTGCCTCCCATGAGGCCACTCTTCTTCACCTTGCCTTAGAAGGTAAGGCTGAAGGCAGGGATGGAGTCCTCTGTGCTTGGCCAAAGGGGCTGTGTGGGGCGGAGCACATAGTGAGGCTTACCACCGCTGCTGCATTGCCATCCTGAATGGCCTACCTCCACCACTCCATTGCTGCATTGCATGGGCCGGCGGGAGGGTGGGGGAGAGCAAGCTGGAGGAGGGGTGATAGTTGCAGTGGGTGGACTCATGCACAAGGGGAGGGAGGGAAGCGTGTGGGAAATCATAGCACCGGAGCCCTTCCCCATGCTTCCTTGCTACCTAAGTGGGCCTGGCCTGCGTGGGAAGCACACAGGAGATCACAACACCAGAGTCGATTCCCCTGCTTCCTTGCTTCCCAAGCCAGCCTGGCCTGCAAGGGAAGCATGCAGGAGATCACTGCACCGAAGCCCTTCCCCATAATTGCTTCCCAAGCTGGCCTGGCCTGCAAGGGAACCGTGCAGGAGATCACAGCACCAGAGCCCTTTCCCATGCTTCCTTGCTTCCCAAGCCAGCCTGGCCTGCGTGGGAAGCATGCAGGAGATCACTGCACCGGAGCCCTTCCCCGTGATTGCTTCCCAAGCTGGCCTGGCCTGTGAAGGAAGCACGCAGAAGATCACCGGCTGGTTTAGCGAGGTAGAAGGGGTGGGCGGGCAGCCCTTGGGAGAGCTGGACTGGGGTGCTGTGTGCTCTCAGGCCTCCCATTCATCTCTGCTTCTGCCGGGAAGAAAGAAAGCTGTAAAAAAGTTTTTGCCTAAGCCCTCTTGGGGCCCTGGTCTCAGTGCCAATTGAAGCACATCCTCCACAGACTGCTAACATCTGGGAAGTACTCCAGAAGAGAAAAACTGCCCAGGTTAGCTAGGAATATCAAAGACAGATGAGAATGAACATTGAGAACTTGTAGCCACTGTCTCCTGCAAACTCCTTGTGTCTTGAGGAGCCCAGCCGCTTGCCAATTGCCAAGTCATTTGGACTCCCAGTGACAGGATGGGGTCCTTCACGCACTTAGTTTGGTTGCCTGTTTAGCAGCTCCAGCCAGTGGCTACAACACATACATTAATTCTTGAATGTATTTGAGATTCCTAGCTGCAGTTTACTTGTGAGCACCATTGGCTGGGAGAAGCAGGGAGAAAGGTGAGGGGGAAGCATGGTTGAGGGTGTAGGACCTGGGTGTGGGCAGACAGATTAGAGGCAGCTGGCAGATTGTTGGCTTGCTCGCTCAGCTGCCTGCTGCCTGGAGCATGGAGGCAGCAAACTAAACCGGTGTCGCCCGTCAAATCTCCGCCCAGCTCACTTCTCTTCCTCCACACAAGAAGCCCTCTCCACCCCTCTGATGCCTCCATCAAATCTCCTCCCAGCACACTTCTGTTCCTCCTCACAAGAAGCTATCTGGTCTTCAGGACGTCAGATTCCCATCACCCAGCACCAGTTCAGTTTCACCCCTGGGATGGACAGAGAGACACAGAGGGGGTGGAAGGGAGGGAAAGAGAGACAAAAGACAAAGAGAAAGGGGGGTGAGAGGGAGGGAAAGAGAGAGAGAGAGAGAGAAGAATCAGAGAGAGAAAGAGGGAGGGAAAGAGAGAGAGAGAATCCATACTAATTCATTGCCTGTGAGATATAGAAACTTGCCACTAGCTTAATGTAAGTCCTTTTGTTAAATCTAGTTAAATAGAGAATTCCTAATGCTTAAAAACATAGAGGGGTGACTTCCAGTTTGAGCTTCTTCGGTGACAGACCGAAATCTCATCTCTCCGAGGCTTCAATCCATGCTTGCCGCTGGAGTGCCTTGAGCCACCTGGTTTCAGGGCTAAGCCACCCCGTAGAGATGGTGAAGAGGGGAGGGACTGCCTGCAGGGTTGAGGAGAGTTGCATCTCTCCTCCCCAGCTGGCCATTACTCCCTTTCCCAAAGGCGGTTGTAGCGGTGGTCAAAGAAGAATTTGACCAGAAAAGAATGTGCAGAAGGAAGATAAGAAGAGAAAGTTTTGGTTGACTGGGTCAAACAGCAAAAGCAACAAAAAAGGTACCCTGGAATTTAAACTTAACAACATTGTCCCCAAAGAAGATTTTGAAGCTGCGAAGGAGAGAGAGAAGGGAAAGGATTTTTTTTCTTCCCTTTCGTTATACTGACAGCTAAGAGACTTAAGCAAGAAACTGAAAAAAAATCCACTATGACATTAATAGGCATCTAAGCTGAAAATAAAAGTCAAAGGAATAATAAAGATTTCTGGACATTTAAAAGTTTTTAAAAGCTGGAAAGGAGAAAAAAAAGAATAGAAGGGCAGGATCTGGAAAAATGAAGGAGACTGCCTGGAATTAAGGAATTGAACTGTAATTAAAAGGAACTTACAGTGAAGTTTTAACAAGATTCCTCAAAGATACATTTTAATGGAAACTTGGTAACAAAATATTAGAACCCCAGGAAGAGAAAGTGGAAAAAAGAAGCAAGTAGAAACAGCCTTGGATTATTTGGATTACTTGGTGGTTTTTGGTTTTTGCATCTAGATGACTAAAATTAACTGGGTGGTTGTTTAAAAGTTTTTAAAATGGTATCACTCTTAGAAGAACTGAAAACGGAACTTAATAAATGGAAAGAAGATGCACAAGAAGGGAGAAGTTCTTTTGGCTTCGTGTTTCAATTCTTAGAAATGGAGATCTGGAACTATGGAAAGTGTTCCCAAGGAAGTATGATATTCAATTGAAAAGAAATGTTAAAGATGTTAAGATTTTAATGCATATTAATGATCGAATTGAATTGGAATGGAATGTGTTTTATTTACATATTTATATAATTTTTTCTTTTTAAGAATATAGTGTCTACTTTAAGAATGTACCAAGCAGAATTCAATTGGAAGTTATGTATTATATTGAATGCTATAATCTTAAAGTTATACATTGAAGCTTAAATAAGAGCTTGAATGGATAAAATTAAAGGATATAAAGGTGTCATACTCTAATTGGTAACGACAGGGAAAAATTTGCTTAATAAGAAAAGATAATGTGAAATTGTAACAGGATAGACAAAAGTATAGATATAATGATTTGAATTGAGATAATTAAAACAAAGCTGAGAAAATTAAAGGGGGAAAAATTATGTAGAAAATATAAAATGGTAATAAGATATGGAATAGAATATAAAAATAAGCATGAAATTGAGTTTCACTTTGAAATCATTTCTAAATCTCTACTGCATCCGTGGCAACTGGATGGGACACTTCAGAACCAACAGAACTTATTGAATAACAGAATTGAAAGGGACCTTGTGGTCCAACCCCCTGCTGAAGCCTATACCATTCCAGTCAAATTCCATTGGCTAATACTTCTCACCCTCAGGAAATTACTCTTTTGTTCTTGGTTGGATCTCTTTCTGATATGGTTCCATCCATTATTTCTTGTCCTGCACTTACTTCTTTGGATATTAGATTGATTCCCCCTCTTCTTTGTGACACCCCTCAAATATTGGACGAGTAGTATCATGTCACCTCTAGTCCTTTTCTTTATTATACTGCACTCACCCAGTTTCTACAACCATTCATCATGTGTTTTAGCCTCCAGCTGCCTCATCAACTTTCTTGCTCTTCATTGTACCCTTTCTAAAATTTCAATAATGGCAACCTAAACTGGATGCAGCGTTCCAAGTGTTGTTCTTCTTTTTTTTTTTAGCAAAGCAGCATAAAGCAGTACAAACATTTCACATGAGCTTGATAAAATCTCTCTGTTGATGCAGGCTTGGCTTTTGGGGATCTTTTTAGCAGTTGCAGCACACTGCTGGCTCAAATGTCCACTAGTGGCTGTCTAATAGGAGTCAGAGATCCATCTTACAGTTAGTGTAAAGACACATTTTTCTCATTACTGAAAAAAAAAAACAAAGATAGAAAATGAGTAGTAAAAAGTATGGCCCCATGAGATCCTTTTTAGCTGAAGAGCAGGATATATTTAAAACACGATAAAGAGGATAATCTTGAACATTTTTTTTGTTTTACTTTACAAAAATCGCTTTTAACCTTGTGGACTATTGACAACATGAGCCGGCAACTGTTTGAAAAATATGCCATTGTTTCTTTTGAATTAAAACTAGAGATCCAATAAATTATCAGGCATCAAAGAGGCCTCACTATTCTCGAAAGAACATTACTGGGGTTTTGTTGTAGTAGCTTATTTTCCTTAATTTGGTTCATTTGAGTTTTGGTTTACCAATTTCTCAGCAAAATAAGTTCTCTTTGAATAAAAGGGAGTGTGGCACAGAGAAGTATGAAACTTACTGTGGGATTGGTGCATGTGATCTGGTGATGAGGGCAAAAATGGCGGGTGTTGTAGCTTGGGACTGTGTGGGGAAGCCAGGAAAAATCAGTTCTTGACTTCCCCAGTATGTGCCAGGTACTGTTGCAGTAAAAGTACTTTGAGATGGCATGTGTCTTGGAGTTACTGGAAGGAATGGATTTTCTCTAGAACACTGACAAAGACATTAGGAGGACACTTTTTGAAAGAGGACAGAACTTACAAAAGGAGGACTGTCCTCCCCACTCAGAAGAGAGCAGCAACCTTCCAGACCAACACAGCCTCCCTGGAAAGCCCACTGATGAATACGATCCTATGGTGAGTGCACCTATCACACCTTTTACCATCAAAGTGAAGTTAGTGGTGCCTGACATGGGGGAGGCAGGAGAATTAGAAGCGGTCATAGATACCGGATGCTCTAGATGCCTTGTTGGGCTCCCCATCATTGAACAATTGGGCATAAAAACTAAACCACTAAAATGTCTAATCAGATTTGAACAAGTGGGTGGGACATTAATTTGGGGGACCCCAGCCACCCAAATGACAGAGTTAATCAAACTGCAGATGCGTCTCAATGCAAACTCATACGTTTTATAGTAGCTCCAAGAAAGTCAGAATCTGTCATAATGGGGACTTGCTTGGCTAGATAAATGGCCCCCTACCATCAAGTGGGAGGATGGATTCCAGAAAATCATCATTGGAGTGGGCCCACTGCCTCCCCTTCCTCCTACTAAGAAACCCACCATCCAACCTGCGTCCAAAAACTGAAACAGCAACCACTGCCTTGGACCCTTTTCTAGGTACTCCACAAGTGCCCAGACAATATACAGACTTCGCTGAGGCATTCGGTGAAGAGGAATGTAATATTTTACCTTCCCATTGACCCACGGATTATGCCATAGAATTAGAACCCGGAGCAAAACTGCCAAAACCAAAGATGTATTCCATGACACCGGCTGAAATGGCTGAATTGAGAAAATACATTGATAGCAATTTGGAAAGAGGTTTCATTGAACCTGCCAAATCTAGATTGGTCACTCCAGTGCTATTCAAGGAAAAGAAAGATGGCGGGTTGAGATTATGTATTGATTTTAGGGGCGTGAACACCATGTGCATCAAAAACATGTATCCTCTCCCTCTTATAAAGGACTTATTAAAGGCAAGGCAAGGTCAAAAGGCAAGGTCTTCACCAAGCTAGATCTGAGAGAAGCTTACTACTGAGTTCGCATAAAAGAGAGAGATGAATGGAAAACAGCCTTTAACTGCCCTTTGGGTAGTTTCCAATTCAGAGTCATGCCTTTTGGACTTCAGGGGGCCCCTGCAGTATTTATACAACTCATCAATGAAGTGTTACATCTGCACCTGGACCGGGGGGGGTCCTCATATACCTGAATGACATCCTTATATACAGGGAAACCATTGAGGAACATGTCAAATTGGTCAGACAAGTCCTGAAAAAATTTCTAGCCCGCAAATTATATGTAAAGCTGTCAAAATGCAAATTCCACAAGGAGTTGCTAGATTACTTAGGCTACCAAATATCCAACCTGGGAATTGAGATGGACTCTGGAAAAGTGAAAGCCCCAGTAGAATGGCAACCCACCAAAACCCAAAAGCAACTTCAAACCTTTTTAAGTTTTGTCAATTTCTATAGGCAATTCATTCCTTCTTTTGCCAAGGTTGCCCTCCCTTTGACAGAATTATTAAAAACAGGTCCTTCACCACCCAAACCAAAGCCCAGTCAACCCCTTGCTTGGACCATGGACTGTCAGAAAGCTTTTGAAACCTTAAAATGCCTCTTTGCAGCTGAACCCATTCTCCAGCACCCAGATCCAACCAGGCCTTTTATAGTTCAAACTGATGCTAGTGATGTGGTGGTAGCGGCTGTTCTGCTACAAAAAGACTCTCAGAACTGACTGATACCTTGCGCTTATATGTCCAAAAAGCTGATGGACACAGAGCGAAGATTGGCAGTCTGGGAGAAAGAAGCATTTGCAGTACAATGGGCTTTGTTGACTTGGAGGCATTTCCTAGAAGGGGTAAAGGAGCCATTTGAGGTGTGGACTGATAATAAGAACCTTGAGGCTCTAAACACCCCCTTGGAAACTATCACCAAAACAAATCCGCTGTTGTCAATACTTCAAGCAGTTCAACTTCAATATGAAATATATCCCTGAAGGGAAAAAATATCTTGGAGGATGCCCTATCCAGAAAACCCCAGTTTGACAGTCACTGAGAGAAATAGTACAGGCTTTGATATCAGAAGCTCAATCAGCAGACCAAGTAACTACTCGAGGCCGAGTCAACTGCAACCCCAAACGCCTGGAAGACAAACTGACCATAAAGTTGAAAGCAGCCCTATGGACTGATCCCTGGTTTGTGGACCATCACACTGAATTAACAATGAATGAGGGACTGGCTTGGAAAGGGACTAAACTTTATGTATCCGCAAACCTAAGACTAGTGGTACTAAAGCGTAGCCACAACTCACGGCTGGAGGGCTATTATGTAAAAAGTTGCTCAATTTGTGCCACAATGAAACACAGAACTGGAAAGACCCATGGCCTCCTCAAACAAGTACCTGAACCAACACAGCCATGGAAAGAAATCACAATGGACTTTATTGTAGAATTAACTGAGAGTGGAGGGAATACAATCATTTGGACTGTTATTGACTTATTCTCAAAGCAGGCCCTCTTTATAGCCTGTAAAAGATTTCCATCTGCAAAAAAGCTTGCAAAACTGTTTGTGAAGCACATCTATAGACTACATGGAGTACCTTGTAGAATAATATCAGACAGAGGGGTACAATTTACTGCTAAGTTCTGGAGGGAGTTCTTAAAGTCTATTGGGTCCTCCCAAGGGTTATCCTCAGCATTCCATCTGGCCTGCAATGGAGCAGTGAAAAAGGCGAACTCCATGGTTGAACAATACATTAGATGCTATGTAAATTATCAACAGAAGAACTGGGCTGAATTATTACCATTTGCAGAGGTTGCTTATAATAATGCAGTACATAGCATCACAGGGTTGACTCCACTCCAAATCAACGCTGGCATGAAATTTCTCCCTATGCCAGAATTACCTAGAGAACCTCCTACATCCACAGAATGGATTAACTCATTAAGAAAAGGTTGGGAGAATATGAAAAAAGTTTTGACTGAAGCTGCAATGGATTACAAAAAGCAAGCAGACAAACATCGATCCCTCCAACCACCATTTAAAGTAGGAGACAAAGTATATTTGTCAACCAAATGAAAATTCCTAGTAAGAAGTTGGGGCCAAAATTCTTAGGTCCATTCCCAATTTCAAAAATAATCAATCCGGTCACAATCCAATTAAGTCTTCCAGAACGATTAGGAAGAATTCACCCAGTGTTCCATAGTAGTTTATTAAAACCAGCTGTTACATCAATGATAAGACCAAGGCCAGTCGCTCCCCCTAAACGGTTAACCCTACAGGGTGAGAGACATTATGAAATCAAGAAAATCCTCTATTTTAGATTACACCGAGGACGATTACAATATTTGGTCTTATGGAAGGGTTACCCTATATCAGATGCTACTTGGGTAAAAAGTTGGGATGTACATGCAGATAGATTGGTTAACCAATTCTATGAGGAATTCCCCCATAAACGGAAGGGTTCTTGTGGAGAGGGGAGAGGGGGTTAAGGACAATACATTAACCCCTGGTTGTGTTTTGTTTCTTATTTTCTTAAAGGAGAAGGATATTTCGGGGGGGGGCACCAGTCAGCTATGGAATTCATTGCTGCCACACAGTTGAAGAATGTGGGAAGGGTGATGTAAATTGAGTAGCTCTGACTAGACAAAATATATTACTTTGATAGTTCAAGATTACAGAGTGTGGTGCAGAGAAGAATAAAACTTACTGTGGGATTGGTGCATGTGATCTGGTGATGAGGGGGAAAAGGTGGGGGTTGTACCTTGGGGCTGTGTGGGGAAGCCAGGAAAAATTAGTTCCGGACTTCCCCAGTATGTGCCAGGTACTGTTCCAATAAAAGTACTTTGAGATGGTGTGTGTCTTGGAGTTACTGGAAGGAATGGATTTTATCTGGAACTCTGACAAGGACATTAGGAGGACACTTTTTGAGAGAGGACAGAACTTACAAAAGGAGGAAAAGAAGAATGGTTGGTCACCTGATTAAGGCAGGGGTGTCAAACTCAATGGCCTTGAGGCTGCATCAGGGATGTGTTTGACTACGGTGGAGGAGGCAAAGGTGGCTTGGCCATTGTGGGCATAACAATCTTGAGGTCACATGTGTTGGAAGCACCTGTGGTTGCCCAAACACTCTGCCAGCAAAAATGGACTCCTGAGCTCTATTTTTGGCTGAGGCTGCCTCTTACAACCCTCTGCCAGCAAAAACAGAGCTGGAGAGCACATGCAGCCTCCATGAGCTCCATTTTCACTGGCAGAGGCACTGCGGGCCATTCCTTTGCTGTTTCCAGGGTGGCCCCAAAGGCCAGATGACTATGTGGACAGGAACCGGCCCCTCGGCCTTGAGTTTGATATCCCTGTTATAAGAGGATGTAAATATTTAATTTGTGACACAAATCATCTTATAAAGTGTTAAAATCTCAGGTATGAATCAGACTTCACTGAAAATAATTATTAAAATACAAAGACTTACCAGTGTAAGCCCAAGACCACTATTTACACATATCCATTCTTTATTTACCTTTTTCTGCTCCATTTTTTTGCAACCTATGCAGGGTACTGTAACAAAGAAATTACTGAATTAGTATTTCATCTAGGTTTCCCTTTTCCACTTTTATTCTCATGCCTCATGTCTTTTCTCAAATTTCTCAATCCTATCGCAGCATGGAGTTCAAGGAAGATGGGATAGTCTAAAACATCTCAAAATGTGTTTTACATTTTCTCTATGAATTCCTATTCATTTAAATAAAAAGTCCATGGGAAGAGTGTCGAATTCCTACAGCTACTGAATCTTTTTGATGATTTAAGTAACCTAGTTTGTTGCTACAACAGATAAATACATATTTCCCAGAGCTGGAAGCTCACAGTTTCAAGATAAATGATGAATTACCATGTTTAGTTTGGATCTCTAAGACTAGGTGAATTGCAAAACTGTATAACCAAATCATAATATGGTGAATATTATTTTATTCTTTCCCTTATTTCAATTTATTGCTGAATAACATGTCAGTTTGTCCCTGAGATGTCCTCATTTCCCTCCCTGCACACACTCATTACACAAGATAATTCACCGTTTCTAGGGTAATTGCTGAAGCTCAACATTTTTTCTAGACTTCAAGGCATTACTAGAAATACATATGCCCTTCACCTGCTTCTTGTAGTTCTTGAAAAAAGAACTCATTATTAAACACTGACTTACTTTTCAGAGCTGCTGGTTTCACAATATTTAGTCTCACTGACCTATTAATATTGCATGTATGTATTATTAATTCACTTCTGTTTTTACATGGTCATCTTTCATGAGGCCTGAGGCAAGACTGGTGGGGAAGGGGCCTCCACAAAAATGACTTCCACACTTTAAGACAATCACAAGCAGGAAGGAGAAAGGAGGTTGAATAGTGCAATATACCCTGAAATGTTCTCCTATCTCCTCTAGCAAGTCTCATTCAACTGAATAAAAGAGTCCAATGGAAGAGGGAGAAATTCTTACACCTACTATATCTTCCTGATGATCCAAGTAACTAAGCCTGTTGCTATAGTACATAAATAAATACAGTAGCTTTCTGTTACTTTCTGAACATCTTTCCATTTTTTGCACTTGTTCTTTTTTCCTCTCAGTTGGTCTGAGAGTTCTTTGTGCAACCATGCTGGGTTTTTTTCTTGCTTTTCTTGTTTTTCTTTTTTAGAAGTATTGACCTGGACTAGGCTTTTATCATCATAAAAGTTTCCCAAGCTTCTTGAGTTGATTTGCACTTTAGAATTTGCATCCATGGGATCCTTCTCAAGTTCTCTCTGAGTTTGTTTGAGATCTCCTTCTGTGCTGTTCTTACAACCACTTTCCTTTTGCAAAAGAATACTTCTGAATTTGTCCATGAGAGAAAGGAATATTATACAAGAAAGGGCAGGGGGACAAATTATATTTTAAACCATGATGAACCTAGACCAAAAACAAAAATTCTTTCAGAAAACTGCAGAATAAAATTTCATATAATTCCTCACTTCATATGAGGTAGCCAGCGTGTCACACATCCAGCTTGTGGGCCATGATTTTGACACCCCTGACCTATATGAAAGGCTCCTGGCACCTCTTTTTTTAGTAGCAAAACCTCCTACATGAAGGGCTCCTGATACTTATGCTTCTTTTTCTAGTAGCAAAACCTCCCACATAATTACTCGAAGGGCATATGAAAACCAAGAGGTGCTTTTTCTGTTTATATGCAGGCATATCCAAAAAGTCCATTTGTACCCTCTGGAAAGGGTACTTCCCACTGGGCAGTTGGGATGGACACAACCTTAGTCATCTTCCCTTGTAGAGGGATAAAAAATTGCACAGTTGCCAACTGTCTCCTGTGCCTCTGTATGAATTCCTTCACCTGCCTAATATTACTTGAACTCTGAGTTAGTGTTTCAGCCCCTTCATAGAATAGAGAATAGAAAAGAATAGTTTATTGGCCAAGTGTGATTGGACACAGAGGGAATTTGTCTTGGTGTGAATACTCTCAGTATACATAAAAGAAAAGATACATTTGTCAGGAGTTGAGAATCATAAGGTACAACACTTAATGATAGTCATAGGGTACAATAAGCAATCAATCATACTAGAAAACAGTCAATATAAATCATAAGGATACAAGTGACAAAGTTACAGTCATACAGTCACAAGTGGGAGGGGATGGGTGAAAAGGAGGGATGACAAGATTAACCGTAATAGTAGTGCAGACTTTGTAATAGTTGAACAGGGTTGAAGGAATTATTTGTTTAGCAGAGTGATGGCTTTCGGGAAAAAAATGTTCTTGTGTCTAGTTGTTCTGGTGTGCAATGCTATATAGCGTCGTTTTGAGGGAAGGAGCTGAAACAGTTTATGTCTGGGATGTGAGGGGTCTGTAAATATTTTCACAGCCCTCTTTTTGACTCGTGCAGTATACAGGTCCTCGATTGAAGGCAGGTTGGTAGCAATTGTTTTTTCTGCAATCCTAATTATCCTCTGAAGTCTGTGTCTGTCCTGTTGGGTTGTAGAACCAAACCAGACAGTTATAGAGATGCAGATGGTAGACTCAATAATTCCTCTGTAGAACTGGATCAGCAGCTCCTTGGGCAGTTTGAGCTTTCTGAGTTGGCGCAGAAAGAACATTCTTCGTTGTGCTTTTTTGATGATGTTTTTGTTGTTAGGTGTCCATTTTAGGTCATGTGATGTATTAGAACCTAGAAATTTGAAGGTCTCTACTGTTGATACGTTGCTATCTAGTATTGTAAGAGGTGGTAATATGGGAGGATTTCTTCTAAAGTCTATCACTATTTCTACGGTTTTGAGTGTGTTCAGTTCCAGATTGTTCCAGTTACACCATGAGGCAAGTTGTATAACCTCCTGTCTATATGTGGATTCGTCGTTGTCTCGAATGAGACCAATCACTGTTGTGTCATCAGCAAACAAGTGGATCATTTGAGATGCAATCATAGGTATATAGGGAGAAGTGGAGAAAGAACACAGCCTTGGGGGACTCCTGTGCTGATTGTACAGGTATTGGATGTGATTCTGCCTAGCTTCACCTGCTGCTTTCTGTCTGTTAGGAAGGTTATGATCCACTTGCAAGTATGTTCATGTTAATTTACATAGAAGAATTTCTGGAATGATGGTATTGAATGCTGAACTGAAGTCTAGTAGGTATTTGGAGATTCAAGGTGTTGTAGGATGTAATGCAGAGCCATGTTAACAGCATCATCTGTCAATCTATTTGCTCAGTATGCAAAGTGCATGGGATCTAACAGTGGATCCGTGATGGTTTTCAGGTGGGACAGCACAAGCCTTTCAAAGATTTTCATAATTACAGATGTTAGAGCAACTGGTCTGTAGTCATTCAGTTCCACGAGGGCTTCTTTGGCACTGGGATGATAGTAGAGAGTTTGAAGCAGGAAGGAACTTAGCACATCTCTAGTGATCTATTGAAGATTCGGGTGAAGATGGGGGCCAATTGGTCAGCACAGACTTTTAAGCAAGAAGGAGTTTTCTTGTCTGGCCCTGGTGCTTTTCCTGGCTTTTGACAGTGTAATAGACCTTGCACTTCTTTTTCTGTGATCCCCAGAGGTTGTGAACCCAATGGGTTGGGGTCAGGGGTGGGATTGGGACCAGTTGTAGGAGGCTTGGCTGTTGTTGGTGTGTTTGAGATGTGGGTTGTGGAGATAGTGGTTGTAGTTCCTTTCAAACCTGCAGTAAAACACATTGGTCTCATCTGCTAGTGGTTGATTTCCTTCTGCCTGGGAAGGAGACTTGCTGAAGCCAGTGATGTAGCTTCTTTTTGCCGCTCTGATCTCTCTTGTTAATATGTTTCTGGCCTGGTTGTATAGCATTCTGTCACCTTTTCTGTAGGCTTCCTCTTTGGAATGATGTAGCTGCTTAAGTTTAGCTGTGAACCAAGGTTTATTGTTACTATATATTTGCAGGTTCCTTGTTGGTACACATAAGTCTTTGCAGAAGCTGACATATGATGTTACAGTATCTGTGGGACTTGGTTGTGATGCATTCTGAGGAGTTAGAAAATGTATTGTCTGCAATAGCCCATTTTTAATATAAAGACCTCAGATGTACAGGAAGAATAGCTTCATGGCTATGGGATATTATGTGGCCTATAAATGTAGCAGTTTGATCAAACTGTGAAGAGTTCTGATTCACTCCGCAGTCTTCATTAAGGCTACAGTGACTCCTTATAAACTTCTTTCTCAGAGTAATCACCACATCATCAGCATATTTAAAAACAGAAGTTTGCTCTGGCAAACTTGCTCTGTAAAAACTAACAGTTTATAAATGTCATAAAAAATGTTTAAAGTGTGTGCGTGTCCAAATACTTTTTCTTCATATAATACAGCAAGTTTGCTGGGTACCTGTGTGTAGACTAAGATCCTGTCCAACATCCAAGTACTAATCAAAGTCAACTCTAATTAGCCTTCCAGTCAGACAGCTTTAACTTCATCTGTTGCCTCCATGACATTAGTGCAGTTACCAAGCCAGATTCTCAAGAAACAATTGTCAATACTAACAGTATGTCTCAGCAGTAAGAATCATGAGGCTCAGTACAAAAGCAAAGTGTGCTAACATTGTGGCATGTTATACCATAACTTCACTTTCCATGGGGCAATTAACTGAGATAAATGAACCTAAAAATTCCTTCTCCCAAACCTAACTATTAGTCCCAAAGAACAAAATTCCATAAGTATGAATAATTAATAAAAGCCCT
This sequence comes from Pseudonaja textilis, assembly GCF_049901715.1. Lineage (NCBI taxonomy): Eukaryota > Metazoa > Chordata > Lepidosauria > Squamata > Elapidae > Pseudonaja > Pseudonaja textilis. The sequence continues at coordinate 29,029,043 of NC_141990.1, read as the reverse complement.
GGTCACTTCAAATGCCTTTCTAACCATTGCCAAACAATATCAACTTCTTCACAAAGCTTCTTTTCAAACCGTGCTCCTCAATGATTTCAAAACCAAAATGTAAGTTGCAGTCTCCACTTATTTTATTATTCTTTATGTTACTTAACTTAATTACCAAATACCAAGTCAGTTTGTATCTGTGGTTTCCTCGTTACTGTTGCTGCCTCATTACATAAGGCAATTTACCTTGGGTAATGTTCTGTATTAACATTCTTGAAGACTCGCATTCTGATTGGTCCACCCGGACCGCAACCCGATTGGTCCCTTGAATGACTGTGATTGGAGCGCTAAGAATCTACCGCGATTGGCCGAGCCGATCGCGGGAGATTCAAATCGCTGCCATTGGCCGCCGAGCCGCCGGCTGGCTGTATAAAGCCAAGCGGCTCGCACACTTTAACTGTCCTTGTTCAGATGCTACAATAAAGAGCTGATTGTTCACTTTCGCGTCTCGCCTCTTATGTGACCCGATCCACCGATCTAACAGGTAATAGCAGGAGTTCAATATTATTTAGAGGTTTCAAGGCACTTTTAGAGATGCAATTGACTTCCAATGTGTCCTCATTAACTGCTTTCAGTGGTTCTTGAGCAAGCAACCATGTTGGTAAATACAGTTTTCTGGTCTTTCCAGAGCTGCCAAATATACTCATTTCAGTCTCACTTAGTCTGCTACTATTTAATGTACATGTGATTAATTGATTTCTGATTTTGCATAGTCATCTCTTATGAGGTTCTGTAGCAAGGCTACTCAAGGAGGAGTCGTTTGTAGTCTACAGAAATAGGCTCCAACCCTCAAGGCAAAGCTTAGGAGGTATGGCTAAATAACCACCTTTTCCACTCATTGCTGGGAATGTATCCTTAATCCATTTCCTATCCATTGCCCACCATCAACCAGGCTCCATACTTGACTCCATTAAGGACCCTGTCACTATGCCTTTTCCCTGCAGCAATTCTTTGTATCTTGATTTTTAATATTTTCTATTTCTATGAAGGCCTTCTGTTGATACATTGTTGTCTAGTATTGTAAGAGGTATGGGAGGATTTCTTCTAAAGTCTATCACTATTTCTACGGTTTTGAGTGTGTTCAGTTCCAGATTGTTCCAGTTACATCACGAGGCAAGTTATATAACCTCCTATGCGGATTTGTCATTGTCTCAAATGAGACCAATCACTGTTGTGTCATCAGCAAACAAGTGGATCATTTGAGATGCAATCATTGGTATATGGGGAGAAGTGGAGAAAGCACACGGCCTTGGGGGACTCCTGTGCTGATTGTACAGGTATTGGATGTGATTCTGCCTAGCTTCACTTGCTGCTTCCTGTCTGTTAGGAATCTTATGATCCACTTGCAAGTATGTTCAGGTACCGCTAGTTGGTTTAACTTACTTAGAAGAGTTTCTGGAATGATGGTATTGAATGCTGAATTGAAGTCTAGTAGGTATTTGGAGATTCAAGGTGTTGTAGGATGTAATGCAGAGCCATGTTAACAGCATCATCTGTCAATCTATTTGCTCGGTATGCAAAGTGCATGGGATCTAACAGCGGATCCATGATGGTTTTTAGGTGGGACAGCACAAGCCTTTCAAAGATTTTCATAATTACAGATGTTAGAGCAACTGGTCTGTAGTCATTCAGTTCCACGAGGGCTTCTTTGGCACTGGGATGATAGTAGAGAGTTTGAAGCAGGAAGGAACATAGCACATCTCTAGTGATCTATTGAATATTCGGGTGAAGATGGGGGCCAATTGGTCAGCACAGACTTTTAAGCAAGGAGGAGTTTTCTTGTCTGGCCTTGGTGCTTTTCCTGGCTTTTGACAGTGTAATAGACCTTGCACTTCTTTTTCTGTGATCACCAGAGGTTGTGAACCCAATGGGTTGGGGTCAGGGGTGGGATTGGGACCAGTTGTAGGAGACTTGGCTGTTGTTGGTGTGTTTGAGATGTGGGTTGTGGAGATAGTGGTTGTAGTTCCTTTCAAACTTGCAGTAAAACACATTGGTCTCATCTGCTAGTTGTTGATTTCCTTCTGCCTGTGAAGGAGATTTGCTGAAGCCAGTGATGTTTTTAAGGGTTTTCCACATGTTTGCTGGTTCATTTGTTGAGAACTGATTCCTTAACTTTTCAGAGTAGCTTCTTTTTGCCGCTCTGATCTCTCTTCTTAATATGTTTCTGGCCTGGTTGTATAGCATTCTGTCACCTTTTCTGTAGGCTTCCTCTTTGGAATGATGTAGCTGCTTAAGTTTAGCTGTGAACCAAGGTTTATTGTTATTATATATTTGCAGGTTCCTTGTTGGTACACATAAGTCTTTGCAGAAGCTGACATATGATGTTACAGTATCTGTGGGACTTGGTTGTGATGCATTCTTTTCTCTTTTTTTGTAACAAATTTTATTAATTTTCAAAGAGAATACACAGACAAACAAAACATAAAACATAAGAACATAGAACATCTTTTCTAAAAACTGCTTAACAAAACAAATAAGACATCTCATTTAAGTCCAACATAGTTCTAAATTATCACGTTTCCACACACAATTTAATATGCATCTTATATATTCAAGTTCATATCTTATTACTCTTTTCCAACTTCTCGCTGTGTGTTCCTTTATTTCTGTTCAATTTTATTCATTAAACTTATACTTTCATGTATTTCATATTACTATATTTCATATTATTGCTATTTCATATGTTCTTATCCAACATCATTAATCCTCAACAAACAAACATAAGCTAACAAAATATATAACATAAAAACATAAAACTTCTTTTTAGAAAGCGGCTTAACTCCGGGTTATAACTTTTTGTACAGACATAAATCAAATTCATGCTCACCTTATATACTATTTCATATCTTGTTTAACATTCTATATTTTCCATATGTCTTGTCCTCTCTTTTCACTCTCTTAATTCTATTTTATTTATTTAATCTCAATTTAAATCATTATACTTGTATCTTTTGTCCGTTCTTTTTCAATTATCCATTTATCTTTCTCTTTAACACAAACTTTTTCCTGTAATCACTGGTTGAAGTATGACACTTTTCTATTTTCCCCCCAAATTTAACACTTAAAATAATACATAGTGTCTATTCTGATTCTGCTTAGTACATTCTACATAACATTTTAAAATATAAAACATAATGATCTTATAGTATATTAAAAATAATGTTCCATAACAAATTAGTTAATTAAACTAATTATACATTAATTACACATTCCCTATAATATTCTATTAACACATATTTCAGATACAAATACTACCATACAATCTTGTGTACTTTTGCAGAATCTCTTTTTAGATTATGTTTTACCCTTTATCTCTGAAAAAACCTGTTTATTAGCATCTTGTTTTAAGCCTTTATAACTTCCCTTCCCTTTTTCCCTTCCTTCCTTGTCAAATCTAACCTTTTTACCCCCCCTCAATCTCCAGCCTTTTAGTTTCCCCTCTCTGTTGTATTCCTCTTTTCTGTTGCTTTCTGACATTATATCGATTTTTCACCTTATTTTTCCCCTTCTTGGTTGTTTTTTTAGAACTTAAATTCTTCATTTTCTTCTCCTTTTTACCCTTTTCTTTCCCATATAAAATCATATGTCCATTAAAGATGGCTTCTTCTTCATCATCCCAGCCTTTTTCTTGTTGCATTTCCTGATAAGTAGAAATCGCCATTTCTAAAAAGCAAAGGATAGATCCAAAGGAACCCTTGCCTTCTTCCTCTTCTCTTAATTTTTCAAATTGCATTTTCAGTTCTTCAACAGATACCATTGTGAAAAATTTTTTTTAAACAATCCAAATGTTTTCTTAGTCTTTCAAAAGATAGTTAAAGTCCCAAAGTCATCAAGCAATCAAAGTCAGCACAATCAGCACAGTCTGTTTCATTTAGCACTTTCTTCTACTTTTTCTTCCTGGGGTAGAATTCAATTACACAATTCCAAGGTATTTTTGGAAGTTTTATTGCAATTTAATCTCTAATCTTATAAAACTCCAAGCAGTCTCCTTCAATAAACGTTGGTATAAATAATTTACCTCTCTTCCTTCCCACTTAAAGCAAAAAGATTTTAATTTTTAAATGTCAGTGTTTAGAAATCTAATGTCCGCTTGGCTTTAATTTTCAAAGTTTGTACCTTCTGCTGCCAAAGCGGGTATTTCCGATTTCCATCTGCTATCTCCGTGGGAAGGAAAGTGAGGAGAAAAAAAAATTTTCCCTTTACTTTCCACCGCAGCTTAACAATCTTCTGGGAAACAATATATCATCTAAAAAGCCAAAGTTCCAGCATATTCAAATGTTAATTGTTGTCCCGGTTCAGCCAAAAGCCTTCTCTTTCTTCACTTCCTCCTGCACATAACTTGTCCGGCTGAGAGGTTCTTTGTGGTGGCCATTGCTGACCGCCGCTCCACCACCTTTGGAAAGGGAGTTAAGCCAGCTGGGAAAGGGGGGTGCGATATCCCCCGACTCCGGCCCGGATCTTCCCTCTCTTCAGTTATCCCTACAGAATAACTATAGCCTCCTAATCCAATTGGATCGAAGGCACTCCAGCAGCGAGCGCAGCAGGGATCACACACAAATCCGAATTCCTGCTGCCTCCGAAGCCTGACAAACTGGAACTCCAGTTGTGATGCATTCTGAGAAGTTAGAAAATGTATTGTCTGCAATAGCCCATTTTTAATATAAAGACCTCAGATGTACAGGAAGAATAGCTTCATGGCTATGGGATATTATGTGGCCTATAAATGTAGCAGTTTGAAGAGTTCTGATTCACTCTGCAGTCTTCATTAAGGCTACAGTGACTCCTTATAAACTTCTTTCTCAGAGTAATCACCACATCATCAGCATATTTAAAAACAGAAGTTTGCTCTGGCAAATTTGCTCTGTAAAAACTAACAGTTTATAAATGTCATTAAAAATGTTTAAAGTGTGTGTGTCCCCAAATATTTTTTCTTCATATATACAGCAATAGTTTGCAGGAGCCAAGGGTACCTGTGTGTAGACTAAGATCCTGTCCAACATCCAAGTACTAATCAAAGTCAACTCTAATTAGCCTTCCAGTCAGACAGCTTTAACGTCATCTGTTGCCTCCATGACATTAGTGCAGTTACCAAGCCAGATTCTCAAGAAACAATTGTCAATACTAATAGTATGTCTCAGCAGTAAGAATCATGAGGCTCAGTACAGAAGCAAAGTGTGCTAACATTGCGGCATGTTATACCGTAACTTCACTTTCCATGGGGCAATAACTGAGATAAATGAACCTAAAAATTCCTTCTCCCAAACCTAACCATTAGTCCCAAAGAACAAAATTCCATAAGTATGAATAATTAATAAAAGCCCTGGTCACTTCAAATGCCTTTCTAACCATTGCCAAACAATATCAACTTCTTCACAAAGCTTCTTTTCAAACAGTGCTCCTCAATGATTTCTAAACCAAAAGGTAAGTGACAGTCTCCACTTATTTTATTATTCTTTATGTTACTTAACTTAATTACCAAATACAAAGTCAGTTTGTATCTGTGGTTTCCTCTTTACTGTTGCTGCCTCATTACATAAGGCAATTTACCATTCCTTGGGTAATAGCAGGAGTTCAATATTATTTATAGGTTCCAAGGCACTTTTAGAGATGCAATTGACTTCCAGTGTGTCCTCATGAACTGCTTTCAGTGGTTCTTGAGCAAGCAACCAAAACTTAAATACATTTTTCTTGTCTTTCCATTTTCTTGTCGTTTCAGTCTCACTTAGTCTGCTACTATTTAGTGTACATGTGATTAATTGATTTCTGATTTTGCATAGTCATCTCTTATGAGGTTCTGTAGCAAGGCTACTCAAGGAGGAGTCATTTGTAGTCTACAGAAATAGGCTCCAACCCTCAAGGCAAAGCTTAGGAGATATGGCTAAATAACCACCTTTTCCACTCATTACCGGGAATGTATCCTTAATCCATTTCCTATCCATCGCCCACCATCAACCAGGCTCTATACTTGACTCCATTTAGGACCCTGTCACTATGCCTTTTCCCTGCAGCAATTCTTGGTATCTTGATTTTTAATATTTTCTATATTATTTTTCTATATGTAATACAGAAAATATTAAGCCTTTGAGTGGGTTTATTTCTAATCTTCCTCTCATCCCTCATTCTTAGGATCCTTTCTCAGAGCAAGTGTATGGCAGATAGGGAGAAGCCAAAAAGTTGGATTAGTCTAATACGCACTCAAATATTTTCCTTTTACTATAGCAGTTCTTTTGCAGTTCAATTAAAAAGTCAGTAGCAAGAATACATGAATATATTTTATTTATTTTATTTTCACTTATTTATTAAGTTTGTGTGCTGCACTTCTTGCTGCAATCTTTCTTTAGCTAGTAGCCCAATACTATAGGTGTCGCGGGCAAATGTTGAAAAGCAATGTGAAATTAATATGCAATGGGGTCCCCCAAGGCTCTGTTTTAGGCTCAGTCCTCTTCAACATCTTCATCAATTATTTGGATGAGGGGATAGATGGGGAACTCATCAAATTTGCAGACACCAACTAGCAGGAATAGCCAACTCACCAGAAGATAGACTTAAGATACAGAAGGATCTTGACAGACTTGAACATTGGGCATTATCTAACACAATGAAATTCAATGGTGAAAAAGATAATGTTCTACATTTAGGCAAGAAAAACAAAATGCACAGGTACAATATATGTGGTGCCTTATTCAATAGTAGTAACTGTGAGAGGGATCTTGGAGTCCTAGTGGACAACCATTTAAATATGAGCCAACAGTGAGCTGCGGATGCCAAAAAAAGCCAACACTGTTCTCGGCTGCATAAACAGAGGGATAGAATCAAGATCATGTGAAGATCACTTTAAAATACCTTGGTAAGGCCACATTTGGAATACTGCATTCAATTTTGGTCGCCACGATGTAAAAAAGATGTTAAGACTCTAGAAAGAGTGCAGAGGAGAGCAACAAAGATGATTGGGGACTGGAGGCTAAAACATATGAAGAACGGTTGCAGGAACTAGTCTAATGAAAAGAAGGACTAGGGGAGACATGATAGCAGTGTTCCAATATCTCAGAGGGCTGCCACAAAGAAGAGGTAGTCAAGCTATTCTCCAAAGCACCTGAGGGAAGACAAGAAGCAATGGGTGGAAACTAATCAAGGAGAAATACAACTTAGAACTAAGGAGAAATGTCCTGACAGAACAATTAATCAGTGGAATAACTTGCCTCCAGAAGTTGTGAATGCTCCAACATGGGAAGTTTTTTAAGAAGAGATTGAATAACCATTTGTCTGAAGTGGTGTAGGGTTTCCAGCCTACACAGGGGGTTGGGCTAGAAGACCTCCAAGGTCCCTTCCAACTATTCTATTCTATTCTATTCTATTCTATTCTATTCTATTCTATTCTATTCTACTCTACTCTACTCTACTCTACTCTACTCTACTCTACTCTACTCTAGGATGACTATATATCTAAATCTGAATATTTTGTTTTGTGAAAACAGATTTTAAATTACTATGTCACCCAGGTTAAGGGGAAATGGCTTGTCTTTCACTTTGAAAGCACCTCTAAATCTCAACTGGATGTGACACTTCAGAACCAGCAGAACTTACTGAATAACAGAATTGGACGGGTCCTTATAGTCCAATCCCCTGCTCAAGCAGGAGACATTCCAAACAAATTCTACTGGTTAATACTTCTCACCTTCAGGAAATTACTAAGTTTATAAGGCAGGGGTGTAAAACTCTATGTCATTGAGGGCTGCATCAGGATTGTGTTTGACCTCAAGGGTGAAGGGGGAACTTGGCTATGGTGGGCATAACCAGCTTTAGGTCACTGTGGGGGGCCGAACACTCTGCCAGCAAAAAATGGAGCTTACTTATTTCAACAAAGGAGTCCATGGGAGGAATGTGGATAGGTTTGGGATTCAAATTTCTTAACAACTAGTTATGTGGGCATTGCTTAATATGTGGGTGTGGCTTGCTGGTCATGTGACTGGGTGGGTGTGGCTTAGTCATGTGACTGGCTGGGCATGACCAACTCAATGTCACTTACGTCAAGGGGTGCCTCACCTGGCCCCTCCCGTCCCAGCCATTCCTTGTCACACCCAGCCTCAACTTATCTATAGTTCTGTAAAAATGTTCACCTTTTTTTTGACTTTATTATTTACATGCTATAGATGTACTTTCATGGACTACTGAAAGGAGGAAATGGCTCAAGAGTGTGATAGTCAACAGGCTTTTAAGGGGCTGCCAGAAAGAGGGCGAGGCAATGTATTTTCCAAAGCACCAGAAGGCAAACAAGATGTAATGAATGGAAACTGAACAAAGGGAGAGGCAAACTAAGGCTAAGGAGAAATTTCCTGACAGTGAGACCAATTAACCGGTGGAACTTGCCACCAGAACTTCTGAGTACTCCAACACTGGAGTTCTTTAAGAAAAGACTGGACAGCGGTTTATCTAGAATGGTATAGGGTTCCCCCCAAGGTCCCATCTAAGTGTTATTCTATTATTCTGAAACCTTTCCCAAGACCTCTACTCAGAGTTTGACATCCTCAGTTTTCCTGCCTGAGCGGGGGTTGGACTAGAAGACTTCCAAAGTCCCTTTTAACTCTATTAAACACGCATGTATTTAAGCTCTGGACTATAGACATGTAAACCCTGAAAAATACCTGGGCAAAAGAAAGGCAGTAAAATCACTCTAGGTGTAGGGACAGTGCAAAATATATATGATAAATAATGGTACAATTAAAATTAATAGCCGAGTTTTCTCTCCCCTCCTTCCTTTCTATTTCTATTTCTAGTTCTTTCTTTCTTTCTCCCTTTCTTTCTCTCCCTTCCTCTTTCTTTCTTGCACGTTCTTTCCATCTCTTAGCTGCTCTATGGCCAGCCACATAGATGAAGCAATAATCACAGAATCCAAAGAAATATCAGTGTTTTATTCCATTGCAGATGGTAGCAAGAAGCAGTGAGCATATGTAAATAAAGTTAGCACTGAGCGTTCACTGATCCCAGCGTTCTATTTACTCCCACCCGGTAATCACCTTCCCATATCCAGCAG